>NC_056739.1:973928682-974163682 GCF_019279795.1 Protopterus annectens
TAGATTAAGGGACTCGCACTCCATAAAAGTTGTGTTATGAAGGTATATAGATACTTAATACACATGGTCCTCAATAAAATCATGTAAAACAAAACATGTAAAACAAAATACTGAGTGCCCATGACATCAGTGTCATACCCCTGCCAAAAAAGAAGTCTAACATTTTTTTTCACTTTTGTGTACTTCCAGACAGTATTAAAAAGAACAAGTTGTTATTTACAAAATAACGCTAACAGTGTTAATCTAGGATGCATTGTAGTAGAGAAACTGATCATTGCTCATCACTTATTATTCATATTTTCATATTTATGTTCACATTTTCATAACTGAGAGACCTGCATGCTATTGAGGTGCATGGTGTGATATGCCATAGTGTCAATGTACATTTATATCACATTATACCTGATATATTGATAGCTGTTTGTCAGTAATTATGAAAATAAATAATATTTCCTTATGTACTTAATACTTTAAAAAAACAAGTGACTTACAAACTGTTGCATGACTTCAGGTAAAACCTTAGAAGTTGTTGAAGAAAATTGCCTTTTATATTTTCAGTGTAAGTTGCACATCTTGAGAAATATTCAATGTTATTTATATTGCTAATTATACAAATAAGCATATGCTTTCATATTTCTGTAAATATATCAATAAACATGCACTAATTGAGGAATGTCTTCTTGTCATGTAGAAAACATGTCTGGTTAAAAATGTTTTAAACAATATATGTTTAGGTTATGCAGTTTCCATGATATGAAAAATGGCTTGTGAAGTTTGGTAAACATTTAATTTTAGGTTTGTGTACATTATAATATATTGTAGCATTTATAGAAAGACTATGAATGTGCTATTATCTCTGCAAAGAATACTTCTTACTTTTAACATTGCTATTTGCACAGTTTTAATGCTTTTATTGTTCACAAATTATTTACTTTTGCTTATCTTACCCTTTTAAAGTTTCTTTTTAGAAAATTTCCTGGAATGCAAGATGTGTTTAGGCTGCTAATGGTGTGACATTCCACAACACTTAAGTGTTAATGAGTTAACTTTAAAAGCTGTATCTGCCCATTGTAGTTTATTTATCATTTGTTTACTGGGAATGTTTGACTGGGATAGAGGTAATTTTCAGTGAAGGCCTAGGGAGAAACACTCCAGTACGTCTTTGGAATGTGGGAGGAAACTGGAGCACCAGGAGGAAACCAACACAAATGCAGAAAGGACATGCAGACTCTGCATAGTAGGCACCCCAGCTGAGAATCAAACTGTAGAACCTCTTGTTGTGAGGCAGCAATGCTAACCACTGCACCACCCACACCTAACCCAGGACCTCTTCAGGGTGAAAACAGAAAGAGACAGCCCTGCAGCAGTGGGAAACTCATCTTTTTTTTTCACTTTATTTTTAAAGAATTTATGGTCTTGGTTTGGACCCTCCATGCTTCTAGATCAATTGCCCTACATTTCCTATACTTTTAAACCAAGAAAAAGACACCAACGGACCAAGGCCACCACCAATAAGTTCTCAAAACGATATGGAGTAAAACAAACTGTTTACAAGCTAATATAGCTAGCCACAAGGCTAAAAGCAAAAGAAAAAGCAGTTGGAATCGATTAACGCTTTATTTGTAGCTCCGTTTTCGTCAACAACTTCATCAAGAATGTGTTCAGAAGATAATATTTTTATGCAGGAATGTGACTGGTTAAAAGTCCAATTCCGTAATAGAGGATACCCAGAAGACCTAATAGATGAGATATCTAAAGAAGTTTCTTTGGCTAGAAAATCTAGATTTGCCCCCATACTTGGTTGTAATAGGGAGATAATTTATTCTCATAAGGAACAAACAACAGAAAATTATAGTAACAGTTTGATAACTACGTTTGATGGACAATCAAAATTGGTTAGAAAAATTATGGAGAAGGAATGGTTTAATTTTTCCAAAATATCTGACCTATCCAACATTTTTTCTGACACTTTGAGGTTTGTATACAAGAAAGGTAGAACACTTAAAAATCATTTTGAGTCAGGTCACATGGATTCGAAATACATTAGGTCAGACAACAAAAATCAGAATAAAAAAGGTTTATTTAAATGTGGGGCGTGTAAATATTGTAAATACTTACTGGTAGGGGAGAGTTACTATTTGAAAGACAGGAACAAAAGACTTTGTTTAAACTCATTTGTTAATTGTAATACCTGTGGTATCATTTATTTAGCAGTATGTATGTTCTGTGGGTCATTTTACATAGGCAAGAGTGAAAGAAAATTGAAGCAACGCATTTATGAACACTTGTATGAGATTAGAACATCTAGAGAAAGTAATGCTTTGTATAAACACTCTTGCCTATGTACAAAATCAAATTTTCAGTTTTTTGTACTAGAAGTTGTTAACACTGATGCCAGGGGAGGTATGTGGGAGACCAGGGTGGAGTTCAGGGAACTTTATTGGCAGATTGTATTGGACTCCAACAGGTTTCCTGGTTTAAACGAAATGGTTTCCCTGGCACCTGTGTTAAAAATGAGGGCAGCCAAACTTTAAAGTTTAATTTTATTTTTAAATTATGTACACCAAAGGCATGGAATATATGTATTAATTAATAGACTTGTATAATTTATAACAACTGTTTTTATATGGTTTTTAAACAAATCCATTAGTAAATCAAGTCTATAATTTTTACTGTGGTTTTAAATAACTTGTTATTGCTGATTTTTATATTGTTTAATTGGTGTGATTATTCTATTAGTATTAATTGTGACTAGTATATAAAATTAAGGAACTGGATGTGCTGAGTTCATTCTGATGAAGTTGTTGACGAAAACGGAGCTACAAATAAAGCATTAATCGATTCCAACTGCTTTTTCTTTTGCTTTTAGCCTTGTGGCTAGCTATATTAGCTTGTAAACAGTTTGTTTTACTCCATATCGTTTTGAGAACTTATTGGTGGTGGCCTTGGTCCGTTGGTGTCTTTTTCTTGGTTTATTAGTTTGTTTGGACACCTTCCTGGTTCGTTTTACTGATTTCCTATACTTTGTACATTCTTGTGATGTAAAACCTCAGAATAATCTTTCTTTGTGTGTAAAGATTTTTTCAGTATAGACTGAGGCAATACTTTTAAGACTGCATTATTTTTTTAAGTTTTTTAGGTCGTTTTTCCAGATTCTGCTCTCTCACACATACATACACACAAACACACACACATACCAGAAGGGCTAGAATCATGGGCTTGAGATACCAAGCCCATTTCCTTGGTCTTACAGCCATTGCTATTGTGCAGACCTCCACCAAATCCCTTCCCCCACGATGGGCAAGTCACTCAAAGCCATTCACTCACTCCCACTCTCCCCTTCCTGGCTCTCTCAACACCTGAGCTGTTAGTCTAATTCAGGTCATCTGAGCCATAGCCATGGTTTTATCTCTGTGCTTTTATCTATAAATAGGCTTACACCAGAGGCCATATTTCAAAAGACTTGATCTCAGTGAAAGTGAGTTACTCCAGTGTAATACAGCAGAATGAGTCACTTACACTGAGAGCAAGTCTTTGAGAATCTGGTCCCGCATCTAGTATTTTATAATATAATTTAGTGTAGTGTGCATATGACTCATTACCTTGCCAATATCAAGTAAGTAAAATGTACATCTATTTTAACCTTCCTTAAATATTTTGCCTATGCATTTATATTGCTTTATTTCTGAAAAGTATTGATTTTCTCCTGATACCATGTCTTAAGTTTATATATTCAGACTAAAACCTTCAAGAAGATATATATTAAATAAGAAAAAAATATATTATAAGCTGTACTGTGACCAGTTTTGTATAGTCATTTGTTTGTGTTCCAGATTAGAGCATTCAGGTATATTTCCTGTTCTACATTTAAACAAGTGATTCCTGGTGCACATAAATGCTTAAACAAAGCCTCATTTAAAGCAGTATAGGCTGTAAAATACAGAAAAAATATTTTCACAATACCAAGGTTTAACAGAAAAATATAAACCACTAAAGCTCTCTCACTGAAAAACCAGCTTGTTTATATTTGCTGGTGTCAGTTTTTGTTAACCACTCAGTCTTCCTTGTCAATAACCTTTTGCCAAATTATGCATTCTGCTCCCCCTCAACAAATTCAGTACATTTATTTTTTATTTTACGTTTGTTTACAGGGAAAGCAACTTGGCATGATGACCCCTTTTCAGTGCAGGGTGGGTAGAAAAGCTCTAAAGCAATTAAAATGATTCCTAGTATGCCAACATTTAGATATGCTATAGAAAATGTTATTTACAAACTCTGCGCTGATGTAGAAGTGAACTATAATATACCGATCTGTGATAGCAATCATAATGTATTCCCTTAAGGGTACATTGCTCTTAGTTTGAGTATCAATAGTAGCAAATGGAAATGAATGGTTATTTTATTAAACTTAGCATGTAAAATAATATTTTTTCTCTAAACAATTAACAAATTCCAATTACTCATGACAGCTCCCCTTTTACAAAGTATTGCATTTGCAGATTCACATTATGAACCTATAGATGTATGGGGAGTGCATATATATATATTTTTCCCACCATGCCATATTTATCGGTCAGTTTTTTTTTTGGGCATCTCTTACTTTGCACCACTTATTACTGTTTTCTTTCAGCTGTAGTTAGTCTTGTTTCAATAATATTCTAAGCATAATTGCACAAGGAGTGTTATGATAAGGTCACAGTCATACATTTGCTTAAAATAGCCTAGAACAACTCTTTCACAAAATGCAAGAAAGTGGTTAGCTTTAGTTGATGCTTGTGCTATCTAGAGTCTGGTCCTGATTATGTCCCTGGTTACTGATTATGTCCCTGGTTACCTGAATTTGACTACTGTTGCCCATGTGCTGGAAAAGTTACTCAGGGACAAGAAGGGAATGACTGACAACAGTGAGTAAAGGGAAAATATAACATTTTAAACACTACTCCAGAGCATTCAGTTGTATAACACAGTTTAAACAGCCTTTAAAATGTTCTGAAACATAAAGCAGATGATCTGAAGGTGATAATTATAATACCCAATCCCCAGTCTCTGAGAAAGAGCCACCATGATCTGTTTGCCTTTTTGTTTCTTGTATTTTAGTGTTTCAAAAACTATATAAAATGTTTTTCCTTATACTTCCTATAAAAAAAAAATCTTATTTCAAAATTAAGGAAGTTTGGAAAAAGGCTCAAGCTTGTTTACTGGCCATTTCCACCTCATACAAAAAGATCTGAAGGGATAAGAACTTCACCCCTTTCTCTGGAAAAGAGCCACTGATAGCTGCTTGCATTTGTGTGCCTTCCTGTTTCACTTTGGATTATTTCTGGGTTGGGATTCTCTGCATGACTGCATGCTTTCAGCAACACAGGATTTTTCATTTTACTGCACACTTTCAGCAGCATGAGCTCCACAAAAGAAGGCAAAGCAAATTCAAAAACTATGAGCCCAGTATAAGTGGGCACAGCTCCATACACATACAGTATACAATTACAATTCTAATAAACCTGCTTTATACACATAAAACTGCAATGTACTTTTGAGATGGACCTAGGGGAGACAGTGCTTATGAATGTTTACTTTCTGATTGAATTCTGTCCTTATTTGTCCTATTTTATTTTTAAAAAGGCTTTTAGCTCCTTTATGTTGTGTTAAGATGGTGTTTTTTCACTTCTGTCATATGCTATTTGTGAGAGATAGCTAACGCTGTTAGAATGCAAAATGATATAAGACTTTGTAACTCCAGCATAGCAGAGAGACACTAGACACAGTCTCATTCCATTGGCTACACAAATGATGGCTTCTTTTTTCTACCAACCAAAGCATCTATACCTAGATAGTCCGGGTACCTCCCCCTGTAATGATACTATTTAAAATTCTCAATTGTCAGTTTGGAATCATACAGGAACACTCATCCATTGTTGAATAAAGATCTGCTTAAACCATTAAATGGACTGTTTTTTTTTCCTCTGGAAAGAGGGCTTTATTATTAATTTTGCTAAGTATTGATAAGCTAGCTGTAGTCAGAATCTGACATTCGAGCCAGTTATCTTACACGATATATGAGTTCTGACATGATAATACATTGTACTGATGCTTTCATTTCTGACAAATATATAATATGATGTTTAATAAGCTGGTTTCCTGATATGTATGTAGTACCTACATCCTCCAGGACCACTGCACATACTGCAACATTTCAGAAATAAATTTTTTTATAATAAGTGGCAATAAGAAAACATTGTTAAATGTCCATATTTTCATATTAGGGGTGCAGTGCAGGTTGTTTAATGCGTGGCATGGCGATAACTCTGATTGTTCTACACTTTTCATACAACCTGTGGTGTCTACTGCAGTAAAGCAATGCGAAGCACTTGTTAAAAGCAACTGATTATTTATTATTTATTTACTTGTTTTGACTGTTAGTCCCACTAGGCATGCCCTATTGGCAGGGATACCTGAGAAAGATAATTTGTTGAAAATATTCGGGAATTCGTCACATTTTGAAGAAGTTTTCTGTGACATTTTTGCATCAACATGAGCTGCCACCAATTGAAGTAGCTGGGACCTCAGTTTACTATCTCATTTAAAGGACAGTGCCATATTTTCTTTAGGATCAGTACTGGAATGATAATCCAAACATCTGATATGAGGATAGAGCTGACATTCTTCTGATCTGCCAGGCATCAATATTTATATGTGCTACCTGCTGAGTTACTAACACTGCAATACTTTTGTATTAATACTCCGTCTTTCCTGAGCAACCGACTTTCTAAGTTAGAGAATATGTTATAATGGAACCCTCAGATTACTTGAAATGCTGTATGGCGCACAGAAGAAATGAGAGAAACCACACTCATTTAATGCAATGTACTGCTCATCTTAGCTTTTCTGTGCTTTCAAAACTCAACCAATTCAAATCGGCTTTAGTTCAGCACTGTGAAATAGTAACTATAAACCTTCTGCAACAGTTAGAAAGAACAAGGTACCCACATAACCGAAACGTTCGTCCACAGCAGCATTGCATTTCATATACAGACCGTAAATGACCTCTTCTACAGATATACTCATTTTGTGGAAATGCAGTCACGAGGGAAGATGTATATTACATCACATAATCACATAACTTGTCATATATATATATATATATATATATATATATATATATATATATATATATATATACACACACACACACACACACACACACACACACACACACACACACACACACACACACACAAACACACCACATCTATGGACATAGCAATTGTCCTCATTGTCATTTTTTTCTAGTGCTAAAATAAGACATGCTTTACACATTTTTCACTTGTCATTACTAACAAACTACTACTTCTAAATACCATTACAAAGCTAATTCACTTTTATTTGCTAAGAATCTACGTATTCTAATTGTGATAATCAGGAAAATTATTTTATATGATCCTCTGCATATAACCATCACACATATGTCTACTTTACTATAATTTGGGAATCATCTACCCAATGGTGTTATTTACAGTGCACTTAGGAATCATTTGTAATCTCCCTTAGATAAATATTTAAGTGACCTAGAAACCATTTTTAAGGAAAGCCTCTTTACATAGTTGATACACTTCTGGGCAAACAGTTGATTTTACCCAGAAAAACATAAAATAACCTGACTTTTACAAGTATTTAAAACACAACTAGAAACAGCTTTGTAAAATGGGTCACTAAATCAATGCACATATTTCCTGAGACTTCTCCACTACCAGGAATGAAGGTTAATGTTCTGTTTTAAATTTACAACATTTATTTGCTTTTGCCAGTCTTGATCTAAACTGTCTGTTACCTCTGTGTTTACAAACCTTAAGTGGTCTGTTTACTGCCCATTAAAACAAAACTTTGACATAGTTGGTGCACTATACTATAGCTGATCTTGAGGGTAATTATTATTTACACTGTTAGTTAACCAGCTGCATGGCACATGCCTCTGAAACTGCTTAGGCCTACTACCAGTAAAAGAAACAGTCATTTGTGGATTTCATATTTGGCTTGATTTCAGAAAAAAAACATTCACTGGAAGTCTCTGACTTCTTCAAGAGGGGTGACAGTACTATGCAGTCAGGAACAAAGCTATGGGGAAGTGTGTGTTTGTGTGTGTGTGTGTGTGTGTGTGTGTGTGTGTGTGTGTGTGTGTGTGTGTGTGTGTGTGTGTATGGGATAATACTTTATGTTCAAGTCAATTACCATGAAGAAGGGGCACAGGAAAACACTGGTTCACAGAGAGAGTGCTGAGGCATGGGACAGAGAGTACAAGGCAAGAGACTCAGCTTTGTAACTGACCTGTGTGCAGTCCAACCTAGGTGTGTAGGTTGGAAGCCCATACCCAGGACATATGAATTGCCCCCCAAGAAACTTTGTAGAACCACATCAGTGGCTACATAGAGGCTGCTGTACCTACCAGAAGTAAGCTCATTACCAGTCCTAGAAATGTCACCCTGGTGGCATCCCAAATTAAACAGGATATACAACAAAAGAAAAAAATATGGCAAAAATCAGAAAAGTTAATTCCCATTATGATAAAAACTCTCTCATCAAAGTAAATAGACAACTAAGAGGTTAATTAGGTAAAGCAAAGACAACTCTGAGGTTAAGACAGCCTCCCAGGTGAAAGATAACCATAATGTCTTCTACAGCTATGTCAGAAACCTCAAGGGCAGCACATTCACCAATCCTGGTGATATAGCGAACCAGTTAGTGGACAAATTCATTTCCAACTTTATCCTCTCCACACCCTCAACCATCCCCCAAAATACCCTCAGACATAACCCCTCCAACTATAACTAGGGACCATGTACTGGCTGCACTCTGTAAAGCCAAGATTATGGCCTCAATGGGCCCCAATAGCATCCTAGGATGCTTCCTGAATAAAATGCAACTTATCAGGACCCTATAACTATAGTCTTAATACAGGTTTTGTGCCATATGGATGGAGGACTGTCATGGTCACCCCCCTTTATAAAGGAAGATCTTTAACAGATCCTGGAAACTACATACCCATTAGTCTGAATAGTCTGATTTGCAAAGCAATAGAAATAATTATATTGGAAATTAGCACCGAGGACATAGGAGACCTCCAGACACTGGCTCCATCACAGTTTGGCTTTGTCATAGGAAGGTCATGCTTACTGAATCTTGTAAACTTGCTTGAAAATATCAGTTAAGCAATGGATGAGGGGAAAATGGTGCATATTGCCTATCTAGACTTGGCTAAAATATTTGATACAATATCCAACACAACAAACTTACAGAACTAGGTATAAACCTTTTTATACCATTTAGGATAGCTAGCTGGCTCACTAATAGGACCCAGCAAGTTAGAATCATTAAGGCTAGTTCCACCCAAAGGCTGGTCACCATTGAAGTCCCCCAGGACTCTGTACTAGGTCCACTCCTCATTGCCATCTACATCTCAGAGGTCAAAGACAATGTCAAAGTCCTTTGGCTTACCATGTTCACAGATGATTGCAAACTGGGAGCAGTCATTGAATCCTCTCAGGATAATAACACCCTTCAGGAAGGTCTAATACAGACAAATGCTTGGTGCCAAAACCGTGGCTTATAACTCAATGCCAAGAAATGCATTATAATACTTTTTGGGAAGTGTGCCACCCCAGGGTAGTTAGTTAATCAATAAAACACCCCAAATGGTGATTCATTAGTCAGGGACCAGTGAGCTCATGTAGATAGTAACTTAGCCTTCAAACAACATATGTGGAAGGTAGTATGAAAATCCTTCTGTGTTGTACAATATGTAAGTAAGGGAATAGCATCTAGGTCTATGGGGTTTAATGCCCCTTTCAGTATGTACCTGACCAGACACATGCAGCAACTGGAACATTCACAAAGGTTCCTTACAAAAAGAATACAGGGGGTAAACACAGTGTCCCACAGTGATCACCTGAAAGCCCTGTCTCTTTACTTGGTATCATACAGACTTCTGAGAGGTGGTCTTTGCCTGGCATACAAGGCATCCCTGGACCCTGTTTTGATGAACCTTTTGCACATCTGCAAAACAAACAGCATCAGAACTATTAGACCAAAAGACCTAAATTTTGCTTGCAACATAAAAAGAACATGTGGGATTGACAGAAATGTTTCGCAGAGAATTCCCATTCTCTGGAAAAGGCTCCCCATCAATGTAAAGCAACATTCTCCCTATCCTTATTTAAGCAAAATACCAATGGATTGGTAATCAAAAATTCACCCTTGGTCTGGTTCCTATGTCTCTGCTGTGTAGAGGCAGTCAGTAAATCATGCCCTATTTAAATCAGATTTGTGGGTAGGTCAAATTTGGGTTGCACAGATAGGCTTGCAAGGGCCCTAGTGGTTATTATCTTAGGATACAGCTACGACCCTATGAATAGGGAAGAGATCCAGTCAAAGTCCACAACTCCATCTTGAGCTGGTGATGTGGTTACTTCAGAGAAGGGAGCTGCTCAGTGGCAGTGACCTGAGATCTAAGCCATAGCATGAGAAAGGTACTGGGCTTCCCTTGGAAGGTGATACTTCTAGGGGAGATGAAGTGATGGTAGTAAGTAGAACTTGAATTGCCCTTGGCAGATGGTACCAAACTTCCTTATCAGTCAGAACCTGGGGTAGCATTGGCAGATGGTACCATACTTCCTTTAGAAAGGGGGATGTAGAGGGTCAGGAATAAGGAGATGAGGCATGCTCAGCTCTCAGACCCTACTTTACAGGATTTGAGGGAGATAGCAAAGGAGGCTTCAGATATTCAAGGACTGAGGGAATCCATACACTAGGACAAAGGATTATTGTACAGGGAATGTGTCATTATTACAAGGAGAAATAATACAGCAATTCATAGCACCTAGGGCCTACCCACCAGCAATTCTGGCCATAGACCATGATACTCCTTTTGCAGGCCATGTAAGTATGAATTTTACTAAAAGAAGGCTCATGCAGAATTTTTATTGGTCTAGGATAGGAAATGATGTAATAAGTTACTGCAGGATCAGTGAACAGTGCTAGAAAGTTTTCAAAGCTAAAGACAAAACCTTTGCTGCCTGCTTCTGAGGATAATTCTGTATATTGTAGGACCTTGGAGTACCCCAAGTTCAACAATTAAGAAATATATTCTCACAGTGATGGATTAGGCCTCTAGATACAGTGAAGGATGAGGAGTACAGAGAAGGAAAAATGTCAGTGAGTGCATTTCATTTTGTAATATGTTTTTATAAGCAGGGTGAAATCTTGAATGTTCTTCAGTATGTACTATTGGTTTGCTTTATGTATAATATTATAAAATGCTGACAGGATTAGAAATGTTATTTGGTACCTTAATAGTTTGGTGCTGTGTTTACTCAGAGTTCTGAGCCATTTGTGTGCTGTTGCATTAGAAATTGCCACAGGGCACAAAAGAGAAACATTTTCTTTAGGACAAGTTTTTGGTGTACCAATACATAATTTTGAAATCTCAGCAGAGTCTAAAGTCTCTACAGGTAAGCTTTATTAAAACTTTCTTCACTGTTTTTTATTGTGTGTGAATGGGTAAATTGTATGCATCTGGGAAACTGGATACCTGTGTAATCACCCATGCTAACAGCTTTAGGTATACTTGTATACTAATGGAGTCTAATCAATATATACAAGGGCAGAGTGTCCTTGTCACAAGGACTGAGTTTCCTTGTCAGAAGGACAAAGTATCCTTCTCAGGAGTGAAAGCAGGTTCTAATCACATATAAGGAAAAGAACAGAGAAAATATTTTCATTTGGAAATGTGAGTGACCCTAATTATAGTCGCAGATCTATCCCTTTGATATGTGAGTGGAGTTTTATAATGGGCACCAGTACATGTGGTTTAAAGGAGCCAGAGTGTGGGACCCCAGGCAGGTATATGTTTAATAAATATGGAAGAAGCAGCTGGAATTATTTGGTAAAATAGCCTGTGCTTACTAAAAATTATAATGATTTACAGTTTCTGAATGAAGGTACTTTTGATAAGAAAAGTTTACAAAGTCTAAAAAATAAATTGAAACAAAAGCCTAATAAGGTAGTGGCCTCTTGTTAGTCAGCTTTTTAATGATTGGCAAGAAGAATCTAAATATAAGGACAAGGAATCTGTAGCTAGAAGTTTAAAATATAACTCAGCTAGGTTAAAGTCACAGCTGCAGATCGCTGATAGAACAGTAAATACACTATAAAGATGTATAGATGAGAAGTCCCTTTCCAGGGTTATGTATCCATTAAGAAAATTAGAGAAATTATCAGTTATGCAGCTAGAAACATCAGATAATGACTGGCATCCATTACCTTCTGCATCCTCTCCACCTTTTGACCCACCCAGGATAGTTCTCCTTCTCTGAGCAGGCGGTGGAGCTGACTTCTTCAGATACAACTATCACTTCCCCAGATATAGCCCAAGTTACTGCCAGCAGTCCTATGCATTCCTCTGGGTCAGGTTATAACACTAGACTCTGTCAACGATGTCATTCACTCCTCATCATAATACCTTCAAGCTAATAAAGGCAAACAGTTGTATCACAGAAGTAAATACAGAACAAATGCTAAACATTGAAGATTTCTTAGTAGGAGTTTGTTAGCAAAAACTTAGACAAGGTAAAATTAAGCATATTTTTAACCAATTTCTAATTATTATAGATGGAAAGGAATATCAGTGGGCACCCCCTGCAAAAGGAAACTGCAGAAGAAGAGACATATTCTAACTCTTCAAATGATTCTGATATACTTCCTCAAAATTGCACCCCTTGCAAGAAGTACCAAACCCTGCAGCAGCTAGAGAAGTGATGCTGAACCTACTACAAGACCATGGACTGCAGTGGATTTTCAAATCATTGTAGATGTTCTCCCTCCCATTTGAACACACTAAGGTATATGCAAAAATCTTAGAAGGACATATACAATTACAAAACCCTACCATCAAAGACCTCTGAGCAGTATTAAAAACCTCCATCTAGCATAGGTGATAACATCCTGAAACATACAGATGATGGATTTCTAACTGCTAGAAATAACCTCTTAAAAGCCATACTACAGCATATCCCCATCACTAATCTGTCAAGAATAAAAGCTATTGTACAGAAAGAGCAGGGAAGGGGACAAAGAAATCATGGAGGAAGAGGGAGATTCCGATTCTTTCAGCAACCCCAGGGACAGTATCAGCAAACTAATTATCACCCTGATTCACCACTATCACTGCAAGGTGCCCCACATTTAAATGTTTGTTTTACTTGTAGTCAAACTGGCCATTGGTGAAATGAATGTCCATTAGCTGGACAGCAATCAAATTTGCCAAATGCTCAAATACTTCAGCAACCTGAAAGAAACCCTCATGTACAGAATACTGCTTGGCAGGCACCGATGTGGGAGCAACCTTGTTAGGACAGCCATGAATTGGAAAAACAGATATTTACCTTGGCACCAATTATCAAGATGTTCCTTTTGTCAGTGTTGCATTGCAAAATGCATTGATCCCATTTATTGTAGAAACAAGACCTACAAGATTGATGATTACTTTAGCAAACAACATTGTGTCCAGAGTTCCTGTAGATTATCCAGAAATTAAACCTGTTCCTGTTCACATTTGTCTGTGAAAAGATCAGCATGCTTTTATTGTAGGAAATGCATTTCCATTAAATCTGTTAGGTAGAGACTTAATATGTAAACCTAGATGTACTGTGTATTGCACAACTGGTGGTGTATGTTTAGATGTTCCTAATGAATCTTTAAGATTATATTAAAATACTATCTGCGCAGATGAAGATGTTCTTTTTGCTTTTATAACATTAGAGCAGAAAACAGAAAATGCTTGTATGGAGGAATTAAATGTTATCCCTCTAGAGTTCTGGACTACCCATGACAACATGGTAGGGCTCATAAAAGACACAGAATGTGTATAACATTAAAACTTGGTGAGTGCCTACCTATGGTAGTTCAATATCCTTCGTCACTATAAGCAGAGAAAAGATTCTGACTTGTTATTTCTGCATTGTTACAACAAGGCATCATTGTCCCGCCTCCAGTCCTTCTAATACTCCTTTTTTGCTACTTAAGAAACCGGGGAAAAGTAAGTACATATAGCTTTGTACAAGATTTACATGCAGTTGTTCCAAATCCTGCAACAATACTGAGTTCTATTCCTTCAGATACCACCACCTTCTAGTGGTTGATATTTCATCTGCCTTCTTTTCTATCCCTATACATCCAGACATCCAATACCTGTTTGCATTTACTTATAAAGGACAGCAGTGTACTTGAATTAAATTCTCTCAAGGGTTTGTACAATCTCCCACCCTTTTCTCTAGAGAAATGAAGAAACAATTACACAAGATTAAGTTTCCTTGAGGGTCTTCTTTGATACACTACATAGATGATTTGCTTTTAGCTTTGAGAACTGTACATGACTGTAAAACAAGACACTAATTTTCTTTTGACTCAGTTTGCAGAATTAGGATCTAAGGTTATTAAAGACAAAGTTGCTGTTGTGGAAATCGCAGAGTCAATACTTGTGACATCTTATTTCAGAGGCAGCTAAACAGATTTGCCTTCATATATTGCTGTGATCCAAACTCCACCACATCCTACTACATTAAAACAGCTGCAAACTTTTCTGTAATTAACAGGTTACTGTCAACAGTAGATTTCTAACTATGCCAAAGTAGTAAAACCTTTGTTAGAATTATTAAAGAAAGATACCACTGAACCTTTACCCTGGCAGGATTATCATAGGTTCATAGGTTCAGAGGTTCATACTAGGCTATCTGCCCTAGGGCATTTATAAGCCTAGCCAGAGTGTGTTTGGCTTTCGCCACCCATTTTAAATTAATTTTGCTATGCCCTTTTTCAAGGTTAGTATACTGTGCCTCTGTCTAACAGTGACACAGAAGTGATACCCAGGGTAAACCTACGATCTCCCATCCACTCATCAAGATTCCTCTTGAAGAGAGTCAATGAGGGACTCTGCCTAACCTGGACTGGGATTTTATTCCAGAGTGAAGGGAGCCTCTGGGTTATGAATCTGTCCCTCCAGCATGTCCTATTTATTTCAGTGCTGAGGTTCAAGTCTCTCGAGCGCGTAGCTCGATGGGATTTGGATTTTCTGAGGTGCAACATGTCCATTAATTCCGGGTTGGACATGGCTTTATACGTCAGGCACAGATCGCCTCTGAGCAGGCGGTATGCCACTGAGTAGAGCTGGAGTTTCTTTAACCGGGCAGTATATGGCATCTGTTTGAGCCTTTTGATCCTCCTGGTGAGGTACTTTTGGGGTCTTTCCAGTTGCTGCAGGTGTCTGGTAAGGTACATCCCAAAAGGGGCATTTTACTCAATTATGGGCCTGATGAGGGATGAGTAAAGAGGCATGATGACCTCCCCTGATATAGATGTGAATCCCTTCATGATTAGGTGGGCTATATAAAATGTTTTTCTAACCACTTTGGCCACGTGGTTGTCAAATGAGAGATTGCTATCAACTTGGGTCCCCAGGTCCCTAATTACTTCTTTTGTACTTAATGGATTACCACCTATGTGGTAATTTGTGGGCACTTTGTTTTGGCCAAAGGGGATGACTATACACTTTTTGGCATTTAGCTTGAGGCCATGGATCTGGCACCAGTTGTCTGTTTCTATGAGGCCCTTTTGGAGGATGCTTGTGTCAGCTGGAGTGTCAATTATGGTGCCCAGTTTGCAGTAATCTGCAAACCTGGTCAGCCACAGTCCTTCCATGTTGGCCTGTACCTCCGAGAAATATATACCGAACAAGAGAGGTCCCAGGACTGAACCTTGTGGGATGCCACTTGTAACTGGTTTGGAGTCTGACATGGCTCCAGCAATTCTAACCATGTGGGTTCTGTCCTTGAGCCAGTTTGCAACCCATCTAGTGACATAGGGGTTTATATTTAAGCTGGTGAGCTTATCTATAATGCCGGTGTGGGGTATTGTATCAAAGGCTTTTGTGAGGTCCAGGTTAGCTGTGTGGACCACCTTCCCCTCATTAATGGCCTTGGTGACTGTTTCAAAGAAATCAACCAGGTTTAAAAGGCAGGATATGCCCTTAGCAAAGCCGAACTGGGTCAGATCCAGTGTCTGTAGGTCCCCAATATCTTTATTTATGAGGTCCATGATGATCCTTTCCATAGCTTTTTAGACCAAGCTAGTCAGGCTTATGGGGAGATAGTTTCCAGGATCCGTTGAGGCACCACCTTTGTGGAGAGGGACCACTGTTGCTGTACGCCACTCTTTGGGTACATATCCTGTAGTAAGGCTGAAATTGAACAGTAGTTTTATGTTTGGGTTTAGCTCTTCTTGGAGTTCATGTAGGACGCAGCCCGGGACACCGTCTGGTCCCATTGATGCTGTGTTTTTTGCTTTGGAGGGGGCAGCTCTTACCTAAGCATCTGAGATGTCATTGGGGCAGCACTCTGCTGGGATAGATATTTGCCCTTTTGGTGGGGGGGGGGAGTTTGCGCTGAACCTGTCAGCTAGGATGTTGGCAATGTCTGTGGGTTCGGTGTATTTTTTGTCATTTTGGACTAATTCTGAGCATATCTGGGAATTCCCACCCAGGTTCCTAACATAACTAAAGAAAGCCTTGTGATTATCCTTAGTGTCCTGTGCAATATTTCTCTCGAAGCTGGCCTTAGATGATTTTATGAGTGCCCGTAGTTTTTGCTAATACTGATCAGAGATGCCTTCCCTTTTTGGGATTTTGCTCTATCATGTAGTAGCTTCCTCCTTCTATTGTATAGTTTGTTTATGGCTGGGGTCCACCAGACAGGACGTCTGCCTTTAGAGGATTGGGACTTGGTTTTATTTGGGATTGCATGATCCATGCATTCCTGAAGGTGTTCATAGAATGCGTTTATAAAGGATTCTGTGGTCTGGGCCATATTTTCCACAGGCCCAGGGGCTTTGAAGGATTCCACCTCGGTTTTGAGGAGTGTGAAATTTGCATTAGAGAAGTTTTTCACTGTGGTTTTCAGGGAAGGAGGTGGAGTCGGGATGTGAATATCCAGTGAGATTAGTTTATGGTCTGATCTTACCAATGAGGGATACACTTCTGGTGTGGAGCATAGAGTCCCCATGTTGGTGATGATCAGATCCAATATGTTTTCTCCTCTTGTGGGAGTGGTAACAAGTTGTTCCATAGCATTTGAGTTTATAAATTCTAGGAACCTTTGGGCTAGGGTGTTGGAGCTAGAGTAATGCTCCCAGTCTATGTTTGGGTAGTTGAAGTCGCCCAATATAATGGTGTTTGGAAAGACCTTCATATTTTCCAGTGTTCTCAGGAAGGCCGAGTGGGGTTCCTGGGTTTGGAAGGGTGGTCTGTAGCAGGCTATAAACTGGAAGGCAGTTTTACCCACTGTTAGTTGCACATGGATAGTCTCTGATGCTTCGTGCTGTGCCACCAACCTGGAGGTACGGGTATCTTTGACAAATATTGATACTCCCCCTCCTTTTGTGGTTCGGTCCAAGTTTTGGGGCCGAAAAGCATGATATGAGGTATAACCTGGTAGTGCTGGAGTGCTCTCGGGAGCCTTGAACCTGGTTTCTGTTACTGCACAGATATCGATGTTCTCCATGCTAAGGAAAGTTTTGAGTGTGTGCATCTTGAGGTTTAGACTTCTGGCATTGAGTAGTATTACTCTTAGTTTCTTATCCCTTGTGATACCTATGGAGGTGGGTTTGTCTTTTGAGCCTTGCCTAAAAAAGGCACTATGGGGGTAGCAAGAGCCTTTGCCAATATCCGAAAGCCCAGGGGTGACAGGTGCAAGCCGTCCCTAGCGAAGCATCGTGGCTTGTCGAGCATGTCATCCCAGGCTGACAGGCATTGGATCCCCTTTGAATGACACCAATACTCAAGCCAATTGTTGAAATTGATCATCTTGTCTTCATATTGTGACATCATTCTTGGTGAGGGTAAGATGCTACTCAAGGTCAGGGTCATACCGGCCTGGGCTACATGCTCAGAGAGCTCCTCTATGTCTCTTTTCATGTAGTCCAGGGAGATACATCTCAGGTCATTCACACCAGCATGGACAATGACTGAGTCATATTTGTACTTGCTTTGGAGTGACCTGAGTGCTTGTGTTATGTGGCAGATCCTAGCGCCCGACAGGCAGCTCATCGTGACCTTCTCCTTTTTCAGCCTGGTGAGCGGGACGTCAGTGTGCCTGACGATAGAGTCACCTATTACAAGTGTATCAGGTGTTTTGTTTAGCCTTAAGGGCTGTGACTGTTCAGCACACTGGCTTTGTGAGCTATGTGTTGCAAGTGTTTTGTTTTGGGGTAGCGGTTGCTTGGGTGTCTGCTTTGGAGGTCTCTGCTGCTTAGGCAGATTTTTATTTAGAGCCTCCAAGTATGTTTTTGTGTGTTTATGTGTTTGGTTTGCTGTCGTGGTAGGTGTATGTGAGACTGGAATTGTAGTGAGTGTGGTTTCTTTCTCCTCCTGACTGGTTTCGCCAGTACTGAGTTGAGAGAGCTTAGCCTCCAGTATGGCTATATGGTTGCATCTCTCACATGTGTTGGAATTTGTTGGGAGGAGGAGAGGGTTCTCTGTGTACATGAGGCAGTTGTAACATTGCCTCAAGATTCCCAGATTCACCAGGTGGACCGGAGAGGAGATTGACAACTGACCTTTGGACTTGCTAGAATAGTATTGGGAATTCCTTTATAATTGAAAAAAAGGGCTAATTGGGAACAAGTGGAGTTTGTGAGGATGTAGTGCTTTTAATTTTTTAGTGCTGACTTATATAATTGCTTTAGTGAGCAAGTGCCAGGTAGCTTAAATGCAATGTGTTACAGGTAACTTAAATGCAAAAACGACAAACAGTAACTTTCTTTCAAGTGAAACAAGGAAATAAGTACAGTAAGCAATGCAGATATCAGTAGGGATCCACAGAAGCACTGAAAAGCCGCTTTAGGTGGAATTAGCGTTTCAGGGAAATAACAAGCAAACAAACAAGCATACAAACAGAGCTAGATTCAGCAGGCCTGGATCTAGTCTATGCTACAGCAAACAAGGTGTACCAATTTCAGTAAGAAATAGTTCAAATATGCAGGCACTATAAGCCTTTAACCAGAAATTCCCAGCTCAGAAGGGCAGAGTCCAGCCTCTCCTCCCACAAGAGTGCAGACCACGAACCCTTCTAATGTAAAATAACTGGCCTGAAGCCCAAGTGCTTAAACCAGAATTAATACACTTTTAGAATAACAGACACTGAGCCCTCAATCAGCAGTTCCCAACTTAGAAGGATGTAAGCTACCTGTTCTGCCACCACAGTGCAGACCACAAACCTTCTTAATGTAAAACAACTGGTCTGAAGCCCAAGTACTTAAACTAAAAGGCTTAGAATGAGATACACCAAGCAGCAATAAATACAATTGAGCACTTTTAAGATGACACAAAAACAAAATAAAGTAGGAAGAAACACAAATACAGTAAAAGCAGATACATTTTTTTTTCAGAAAAGTAGCAAAAACAGTAGTAAAAACAATTCACATGCAGTGCAAGCTGGCACACTTGAGTATGTAGCATTATTAGTCCACACACAGTTTGAAAAAATGTAATTAAATTAAAAAGGACTAAAAGCAAGTGCAGAAAAGGGTTTATTAGGTAGAATGCGGTAAAGAGATGGGACTGGGGGAGTGTCCTAGATCAAATCTACAGTGGGGCGGGCACTGCAAAAGCCACCAAATTTAAACTACAACCAAGAACAAGGAGGGGGGTGGGGAAACCAGTTTCAACAGAGATGTGAGGAATCAGAGTGCAAATTATAAAACCAAAAAATATATACTGATCTCTGTATATTTGCAGAACAGTAAGACAACAGATATCTAAGCAACAATTTAGCTTTATAATACAGAATAATACAGCAAAATATACTCAGCTCTATATATTTGGAGATAGTCTTGTAAGGCTGTCTCTCAACACACAGGTTCCACTTTAAATGTAGGCTGCTGCTATTAACAGGTCAAATTAAGGGAACCTTGAGTTAACACACAAGCTATAGAAACCAAAATGAAGGGGGTGGGGAAGACAGTTTCAACAGAGATGTGAGGAATCAGAGTGCAAATTATAAAACCAAAAAAATATATACTGATCTCTGTATATTTGCAGAACAGTAAGACAACAGATATCTAAGCAACAATTTAGCTCTATAATACAGAATAATACAGAAAAATACACTCAGCTCTATATATTTGCAGATAGTCTTGTAAGGCTGTCTCTCAACACACAGGTTCCACTTTAAAATGTTAAAAGAGGCAAAAGCAAAATAAGGTAGGAAGAAACACAAATACAGTAAGGCAGATGAAGTGCAAAATTTTTTTTTTTAGATGGAGGAAACAGAGCAGATTAAGATACTATAGGGGAATGCCCTTCCCAAGTGCTCTCTCTGTACACTGCAGAGGAGATGGGACTGGTAAGAGTATCCAAAATCAAAATATGATCTCACTGTACTCAGTTGAGTGAGCGAATGAGATGGGTCCAGGAGGAGTGTGCAAAGAGATTTACAGCAGAGGCGGGCAATTCCAAAGCCATCCAAGATTAACACTACAACAAGAAACAAGGAGGGGGGGTGGGGGACTACTGCAGAGATTCAGAGACACACACAATATTTACTGAATGCAAGACACACAATATTTACTCAGTCAAATCTTTAAGTGCAGAAAATATACTTAAATCAGCTTATGTCCAGTTGATGTATGCAGACAAGTCTCAGTAGCCAGCAACTCGATTTAAAATGATTACTAGAAATGTAACCAACACAGATATTAATGCTAGCAGAAACCCCCAAGCTAATTAACACTTAACAAAGGAATTTCACAGCAGTCTAACAACTACTGCAGAGATTCAGAGACACACACAATATTTACTGAATGCAAGACACACAATATTTACTCACTCAAATCTTAAATAAGTGCAGAAAATGTACTTAAATCAGCTTATGTCCAGTTGATGTATGCAGACAAGTCTCAGTAGCCAGCAACTCGATTTAAAATCATGAACAGGCTTTTGTACAATTGAAGACATTGCTTTTAAATCCTCCTGCACTTGGGTTGCCTCATTATTCTAAATTGTTGTTTCTGTTTTGTAGTGAAAGAAATAAAGTAACATTAGTACTGTTAACAGAACATAAAAATGATGGTTTTAGACCTTGTGCTTATTTCAGTCTGAATCTTGATCCTGTCGCTGTAGCCCTCGACCACTGCCATAGAGGGTTGGCCGCGATGGTGCACATAGTAGACATGGTGGCTGCACAGGCTCTCGGGCATGATACTTACATGGCAGTCCTGCATTCTGTAGAAGCTTTATTACTGAGGGCTAAAAGTAATATTTATCTGCAGCTTGATTGTCTAAATTGGAATGCTCTTTACTTACTAACCCTTCATTACAGATTGATGTCCACCACTTAACCCTGCTTCTTTAATCCCTACAGAGGACAAAGACTGTGTAGCTGTTACTAACACTGTGCTTCCTCCTAGATTGATATGAAAGATGTTCCTTTGCAAAATCCAGATATAATTCTTCTGCAGAAAGATCCTGAGTTTAAAGAGATGATGGCAAGCTTATAGCAGCCATTTCCATTTGTATGCAAGACAGAAATTTATTAACTGGACAATTCAGCTTGTGACTATGACTGAAGCCTGTAAAAATGACAATCATCAGTCAGTAACCATTTTCACAGATTCTCGTTATGTCCTTGGTGTAGTTCATGGTTTTGGTAAAACTTTTGAAAGAGAGGAGTTATTTAATATCAGCTGTGACAGTTATTAAAATGCTGTTTTTGTTAATAAATTGTTGGATGCTTTATTATTATCAAGGGAGATCACTGTAGTGAAATGTGTCGCACATAAGACAGAGGATTCCTTTGTTACCAAAGTTAACACTTTTGCAGATATGGTGACAAGACAGACTGCACTGCCTTATCCTGTTTAGGCTATATGTTTGCAGCATTTGAATGAAAGTAACAGCTTTTCTTTACAGTAGTTACTGTCTTTTCAAAACCAGACAGAATACTGTGAGAGAAGGAGACCGATAAGTGATGACTGCAGTCACTCTCCGGACCTTTTGTGGTACCATCCAGATGACTGAGTAGTAGCATTACTAAATTTCTTAAATCATTTGGGAAAAACCTACCAGCTGTCTTTTTGTTTGGGCAAAAATGTATTAATAAAACAAATTACCATTGGCTGGTATGCCCCATCATCTGTCAGAAGTCACTCAACATTTAGTAAATACTTGTGTAATCTGTTTAGAACATAATGTGTCTAAATCAGTACCTTCACCTGTTCAGTTATTGAAAAAGCCTTGGTGACCCTTTTGCTTCCTTCAGTGGGATTTCATTGAACTTCCTCAAGTGCAAACATTTGTTATGTATTAACTGAAAACTAAAGTCCATGTTAAGAATTGTTTTTTCTGGATAGGTAGAAGCATACCTGTGTGGTACGAATGATTCACACACGGTAGCAAATAAGTTATTGCTTGAGCTTTTTCCTAAAATTGGTGTTCCCTGTAGCATCCAGTCTGACTAGGGCTCTCATTTTACTAGTCAAGTAATACAGCAGCTTTGCAGAATTTTAATTGTTAGATTACAGTTTCATTACCACTTTAGATCACAGGTTTCTGGTGTAGTGGAGAGAGTTAATCAGATAATTAAGCTTAGATTAAAGTTTGTGAAGAAACTGGTCTTAAATGAATAGAAGCATTGCTTTTAGTTTTATTTAGTATTAAAATTGCAGCTGCTGGCACTAGAACATTATCTCCTAAATTAATCCTCATGGGCAGACCCATGAGAATGCCAGGTAGCCCACTCCATAAGAATTTAGAATTGCAAGATATTGATGAAACCAAGTTTTCATACTGAAAATCCCTGTGTTTTCTTTAGCAGAAATATCATAGAGTAGTTCTGCATGCAATCCAATGAAAAACAGAACAGGATCACAATGACCTAAGTCCCAGAGACTTTGTATACACCAAAAAATATTCCCAAAGAAACTCGCTTAGCCTCAGATGGAATGGACCATACTTGTGTGACAACTGTGCCCTGGCACAACAATCAAGGAGCCTCAGTCCTCACCACTGACACCAGGGAGGGCGCCTCATTTAAGAGGAAAGGATAACAAATACACACAGTAAAGTACAATTAGTCAGTCTGGGGCTGGTTGCTCCCTTGCTCTCCAGGTCCCCAATAAGACTCCCCACTGGCACAGCTATAGGGTCCAGAACTCAGCCTAGCTGGCAAGCTAACCTCCCGTACCCTCTCTGTCCCACCAGTGCTTTGTGTCCCTGCCCAGTTAGCTGACACACCACACACACTTTGAGATAAGTATTTATACAATGTCGTAGACACTCCTGGGAAACGCTGATACAGATTCTCCAGCTGTGCCCCTTTACCCAGACTATATGGTAGCAATTTCTGCCACCACCAGCTAATACTTATCAGCCACCCAAAGGCCCTTAAAAGGGTGTCCAATTATTACTGTGCAATATTATTATCCAGTTGATAATGTGACTATTCAGTCGAAGGCTTATTAGAGTGGCTTATTACAATAAACAGTAGGTAAGTAAGGGCAAACCCTCCTGCTCCTGTTAGGATATTATCCACCACCCTCTGAAAAGTCGCTGTGGCATTCTTCATCCCAAAGAGCATCTTTGTGAACTCATACAAGCCAAAAGGAGTCACAAAGGCTGACTTCTCTGTAGCACTGGGAGGCAAGGGTGCCTGCCAGTAACCCTTGGTAAGATCAATGGTTGTAAGATACTTAGCCCTACCCAGCTGCTCTAGGGCCTCATCTGTCCTAGGCATAGGGTAAGCATCTGACTCTGTGTGACTATTTAATTTCCTGTAATCCACACAGAACCTGGTGCTGCCATCCTTCTTTGGCACCAGCACCACTGGGGAAGCCCAGGGACTGTTGGATTCTTGAATCACCCCTAGTTCCAACATCTTCTGTACCTCCTCCCTCAGAGTCTGTCTGACTCTCTCAGGCACCCTATAAGGGGCCTGCCTAATAGGCCTTTGGGGTCCTGTATCCACCTGGTGCTGCACCAGGTGGGTGCACCCTGATTTCCTAGTGAACATGTCCCCAGATTCCTACAACACTGCTTGGATTTCCCAAACCTGGGTAGGAGATAGCTGCTGAGATATTGCTACCCCTTCCACGAAGGTGTCAGCCCGTGCCTCACTAAGGAGATCAGTCCCCAGATCTCTCTCAGACTCCTCCTGAAATCCACTGCAAATGCTCAGCACAAGGGCCTCCCTATCATGGTAAGGTTTCATCATGTTAACATGGGACAATTTGTGCCCCTGCCATCTGCCTAGCACTTCCACCATGTAGTTAACGTCACTTGCCTTTCTTACCACCTTGTAGGGTCCCTCCCATGCTGCTTGCAGCTTGTTGTGTCTGACAGGAATGAGAACCATTACCTGTTTACCCACAGCATACTCTCTAGCACGAGCATTCCTGTCATACCACACCTTTTTCTGTTGTTGGGCTTCTGCAAGGTTCTCCTGGGCCAAGCCCATGAGTTCCCTGAGCCTTGTCCTGAGGTTTAGGACGTATGCCACAACAGACTCCTTGTGAGACTCACACTCACCTTCCCACTCATCTCAAATTAAATCTAGTGGTTTCCTCACCCTATGCCCATACAGCAACTCAAAGGGTAAAAAAACCTGTGGATTCCTGGGGAACCTCTCTGTAAGCAAACAACAGATGGGGCAAATAATTGTCCCACTCCCTCTTAAACTGATCTGCAAATGCCTGTAGCATGGACTTGATTGTAGAGTTTAACCTCTCAACAAGACCATTAGTCTGGGGATGGTAGGGGGCGGTCTTCATGTGCTTCACCCCACAGGACTTCCACAGACAAGCCAGCAGGTCTGACATGAAATTGGCACCTCAGTCAGTCAGTATTTATTTTGGGAAACCAACCCTGCTGAAAATCTCTAACAAAGCATTTGCCACCTTTTCTGCCTCAATGGAGGACAAAGCCACTGCCTCAGGGTATCGTGTAGCATAATCCACTACCACTAGAATATACTTTTTCCCTGTGGAACTTGGGGTACTCAGAGGACCCACAATATTCATAGCTACCCTTTGAAATGGCTCCTCAATCACAGGCAAAGGGATTAAAGGAGCTCTCACCTTGTATCCTGTCTTGCCTACCTTTTGGCACTGCTCACAGGTCCTGCAGTACCCTGTTACATCTCGGGAAATTCCAGGCCAATAGAAGTTTTGCATAATACGCCTCTTTGTGCATTTTATGCCCATATGACCTGCAAAGGAAATATCATGGGCTATGGCTAGAAGTGCCAGACGGTAAGTTCTAGGAACTACCAACTGCTGTATTCTCTCACCTTCTAGCCCTCCCTCAAGGGTCCACTCTCTATATAGTAACCCTTTGTCCCAGTATACAGATTCCCCCTTTCCTTGAGAATCAGGTGCCTCCCTAGCTACCTGCCTCAGGCCTTGCAATGTAGGATCTGAGAGCTAAGCTTGTCTCAACTCTCTCCTTGTAACCCTTCCCAGCTCCCCTTCCACTGGAAGTCTGGAATCCTCTGACAGTAGTGTCTCACTGTCAGCCTGGGTACTACTACTCACATCTACATTTGCAGTTACCCTGTCCAAGGAAACATCAGTACCCACAAGCAGTTGTGGCTCACATTCAGTCTCACTGCTACAGAGTAGCTCCCTCCCTGAAGTAACCACCTCAGCAGTCCTGACTGCAAGTATGCAGTCTGCCTGGGTCTCCCCCAGGCTACCAGACCCACATACTTGTCTCCTAGTCTCACTGCGTATAACTGCATAAGTGCATGGTACTGCCTCATCCAAATCCTTCCCTCTCAGGACATCTGCAGGATGGTAGTTCCATACCCCTGTTGTCTCAAGACAACCTACTATTGACATTTTGTCTTTCCCACTTAACAGGCTCCCTCACCTTTGGTTCCCCACCTTGCCTCTGTGGACATCTGTATGCCACATGGCTCCACTGGTTGCATTCAAAACATTTAACCCTAGCTCCTGGATGTGTACCTAGACTAGTGGCTTCCCCTGCTACTTGCAGATTCTATTGGAGCAGTCTGCGCTGCCCACTATTGGTTCCTTTAGACACATGAGCAGTACTGGGGGTCCCCTTCCTGTGCAGGGCTGCCCTGCTGGCCAGGTATAGGTCTCCCTTTTTCCCCAACTCATCTGAAGTAGCATATAGTCTATTAGCTAACCAGATCCTCATGTCCTCAGGCAAAGTGCTAAGGGTTTGTTCCCTCACCAAAACATCTGCCAACCATTCAAAAGTGGTGATCTGACATCCACTCACCCAGCTATGAAAATAAGTGCTTAGTTCAGCAACATGTTCACATACATTTTCATCTGCCTTGTGTCTATGCTCATGAAACTTTTTCCTATACATTTCAGGTGTTAGCTTAAAACATTCTATGAGGCATTTTTTACAGCAGTATCATCAAAATAGACAGATTCAGGGACTTGTGATATACAAGTTACAGCTTTCCCATGGAGTAAGGGGGTCAGGAACCTTACCCAGAGCCTTTTGTCAACACTATACTGTTTGCATACCCTATCAAACATGAATGAAACTATCAAAATTATCCCACTCTTTAAATTGCGGAAGAAATTTACTGACGTGTTGTGCTTCTGGGGTCCAGTTACTCCGTTCCCCATTACCTCCATGACTCTGGCGAAGAGTCAGCATTTCCCTCTCATGCTTCCTCTGATGCTCCTTTTCTTTGGCTTCTATCTCCAAACGCCTGGCCTCCAACTCAAATCTCTTTACCTCCAGCTGGATTTTTAAGTCCACTGCAGAAAGGTTGAGCTGTCCATTCTCCGAGGATATTGTATCTCCACTGCAAGTCTGATTGTCCTCCTGGATGCTATTTTTTGATGCAGCTGTAACCAAGGCTGCAGTCAGGTCTGCCTTAGTCAGGCTTCCATGCACCATTCCCCTAGCTGGCACATCTCCACCAGCTGGCTCCTTGTCAGCTTTCCATACTCCTGTGCTGACATGTTGCCTGCTCACCCTGACTAACTAAGCTAACAAAAGAAATAAAACAATTGTGATCTGAACTCTGAATATAGACTGCATGGCTGATTAAGAGTACAAAACACCTTCAGAGATCACTGTACATAAGCTACAGGATTCACACTACCCACACCACTGCAAACCACAAGTGAGGATATCTTATCCCAACCACTATAAACCACCAATGAGAGGATATCTTATCACACCACTGCCACCAGAAATGTGACGACCATGCTCTGGCCCAACAATCAAGGAGCCTCAATTCTCACCACTAACACCAGGGAGGGCGTCTCATATAAGAGGAAAGGATAACAAATACACACAGAAAAGTACAATTTCCCTTAACTGCACACAGAGATCACAGTCAGTCTGGGGCTGGTTGCTCCCTTGCTCTCCAGGTCCCCAATAAAACTCCCTACTGGCACAGCTATATGGTCCAGATCTCAGCCTAGCTGGCAAGCTAACCTCCAGTACCCTCTCTGTCCCACCAGTGCTTCGTGTCCCTGCCCAGGTAGCTGACACACCACACACACTTTGAGATAAGTATTTATACAACTTCACAGACACTCCTGGGAAAGGCTGACAGATTCTCCAGCTGTGCCCATTTACTCAGTCTATACAGTAGTAGTTTCGGCCACCACCAGCTAATACTTATCAGCTACCCAAAGGCCCTTAAAAGGGTGTCCAATTATTACTGTGCAATATTATTATCCAATTGGTAATGTGACTATCCAGTCAAAGGCTTATTAGAGTGGCTTATTACAATAAACTCTATAAATATGCAATGTACTCTAGAGCTTACTTATCTCTACACAAACCAGCCACAGGTAAAGGTTTTTAAAATTTTAATAATAAATAATTAAAACACAAGGCAATACTACTACACCACAGTGATATCTAAGAGTTCAGAGATCACACAGAAACTTAAAACAATACAGTAGGAAAGTTCTGATATAACAGAAAAACACGTCTAACTTTCTTCTAAGTTCCTAGCTATTACTACAAGAAAACATACTTCTAAGACACTACTTACATAAGACAACAGGCAGAGTGCTGATAAGTGGGATATCAAGATTAAAATCCTCATAGTCTCTCTCTGAACAATAGTTTTTAAACTCACTAACAAACATCTTTTCTAGGCCCTCCCAGATTACATAATTTTGACACTTAGGTTTTCCCAGTATACACATTACATCATTTTGACACTTAGTCTTGAGCTCCCAGGCAAAAATGCTACATTATTTAGCAATCTAATACCTGCTCAGGAAACTACAATAAAAGACATTTCACATGTCCACTCTAGCAATTATTCCATAAGTTAAGACAATAGAAAGAATGTGTTCAGCCAGCCACTTCAACACCACTATTTAGATAATTTTAACTTCAAAGAACATTTGAAATGCTTGGCTTAGTTTTCCTTACAGCAGATGGCAATGCTGCAACAATCTTGAAGTTCACATTTTACAGTGTTATCTTTCATTTAAGAACACACACCTGTATTTTACATTTATATATACAAATGATAGAATTATATATCAAATTCTATTTGACTTGGCTGGCAGCCTTCACCCATCTTCCCCCAGTCTTCACAACTTGGTTTTGCTTACAGCTGTTACTGCCACCCATTGTGAGGGCTTCCTCATCTGGAGCCATGTGTCACATAACAAAAAGACAGCATAACAAAATAACACAAAGCCACACTAACAACATCAGAGAGATGAATAAAATCACTTTTAATATCAAAATCATAGAGCTTTCAGGTTCTTACAACCCTTCCTCAATGTGTAACAACATAATTCACCTAAAACATGTTTAAATTGAGTTCAAAGGACACAACCAACCAATATAGTTTTTCAATCAATGCATTATTTAAATACAAAAGCATCCTGATTTAAATGTAGCTACTAGTTTAAAACCAGTTTTAAAAGGAAGGCAGATGAGGCTATGACTATATAGAGTATATGACTGAATATTTAAAAGGTTTTTAAAGCATGATGTAATAATGTAGACTAGAGTGTGCTAATATTGCTTTTTATGTTTTGTGAATACATACACACACACACACACACACACATATATGTGTGTGTATATATATATATATATATATATATATATATATATATATATATATATATATATTCACTTCACTTGCTCGAAATACTGAAATAATGAAACTCAGTATCTTGAGACCAAGTGAGTGAGAATCCACACCATCGTAACTACAATACCGTGAAATCTAAATTGTTGAACGAGACTTCAGCTGAGCGGAACTCTACAACGCTGACGCTGTTAGTGTGTAAACCTGCTGTAAAACGCTGCCGCTGGTAAATTCTACACCTGCTGTACTAGCAACTAATGCCTGTATGATGCAAGCCACACCAGCAACTACATCCAAACTGAAGCCCACTATGGTGCAAGGCATACCCGTTGGATCCAGACAGCTTGGGAATATATACCCAGTGAGTACCTCACAAAAGGGGATGCTGGACCTACTGCTAGAAGGAAATTCCTAACCCGAGAGTGGATACGACAGCAGACAACATACTGGTGCTGCAGGTGGAAGGCATTGCAGAAGTGCAAAGATAGGGCCATCACTGAGAGCACCCCATGGGTGAACGATTGCAAATGTCAGTCAGCCACAACCATACCCGTGACCCCGTGGAAATCAAACGTTACAGTATGTGTGCAGAGCTCAAAATCAGAGCTACAAAGCCCCAAGACATGCTATGCCTAATAGTGGATGATGCAGTGGCATTCACATCCTTGGATATCATACCTGACATGCCAACATGGAGGGCACTACTACAAAGGGGGGGCAGGGTACATAGAAAGGTGGCCATCCCAGGCGCTGCTCCTACTGTACAGTTGGATGAAATCAATGTGTGTGGCTATCCCACCAAAACTGGTGTCTTTCTCACTAAGAAAATGACTGATAGCAGTACAGACACCACTGTAGTGGTATTCACCACCACACAAAATTTACTGGATCTCAGTACAGCTACTATATGGCTCATGGATGGCATGTTCTTCTATAAAGGGCTGATATGCCATCAGCTGTATAGTATCCAAAGGCTGGTTAAGTATGATGGGTTCCATAAATGTGTGCCACTACTGTATTGCCTCATGAGTAAAAAGTCTTTGAAGTCCTACAACTTAATGTGGCATTGTGGACTTGAACTGCTGGCAGAGCATGGCTTTGAATGGTGTCTGAAGTATGTGTTAGACTTTGAAATTGCGGCCACGATGAGTATACGGCTGAATCTACAGGGTGTTATCTCCAAAGGGTGCCTGTTCTACTTTGGCCAGAATATCTGGCGTAAGGTACAGCAATTGAGTTTGAGGCCACTGCATAATACCAATATGCGGTTCCAATTGGTGGTGAAGTCCCTTGTGGCCCTGGCGTTCCTACCGGAGGAGGAGATATTGCCGGCATTCCAGGTGCTTAAGGAGACATTCCCTGCTGTGGGTAGGGATCTGCTCACGTACTTTGGTGACTGATATGTGCTGGGAAGGGTAGAAAAGTTCAGCACAAGGGCAGCCATGTCCTGTAGATTCCCACCCTTGTTCCCGGTGTCTTTCTAGAGTATCCATGAGCTCAATACCCTGTTCCTTCCCTGCACACAAAACAGTGTTGAGGCATGGCATCAGAGGATCAAGTGTCTGCTGGGGAACAAGGTCACTGATTTGTCACTACTGATGGGTGTGTTAGCTAAGGAGCAGGACAAGGTTGAGGAATTGCGGGCTCGGATGGCTAGTGGAGCTGCCCCATCGCCTAAATGTTGGTACATCATTAAAAGGCATTACCAGTTTGAGAATGTGCTGGCTGATAAGGCCTCCTACAGCACACTTGATGTCCTGGTTGCGATAACTAGGCTGCTGAAAATGTGATCAGCCATTTATGTTCTATCAGGTGTATTCATGGACGCATTCATGGGCACAGCTACACATTGGAGAGTCTACTGTTTGTGGGTAAGTTGCTGTTGCTGTCACGGTGTTTGGCAGGCATCTACAGAGGGTGTCACAGTGTCGGGAGTTGTGTGAAGAGGATGTCACTACATGTCATTCAGTGTCAGGAGGTGTATTTTGCAGTTGAACATTTATTTCATGTAATAAAGGCATTGCTGAATACTCCAGTCTGTGAGTTTTAGTCTGTTAGTGTTCGATATTTTGATATCGCAGTCTTTTGGAGCTTCGATGTTGTGGATTCTCTCTCACTTGGTTTCAATATACTGAAATTCGATATTCCAGTATTTTGAGCAAGTGAAGTGAATCTATATATATATATATATATATATATATATATATATATATATTTATATAGATATAAGTATTTATTATTTTTCTATGATAGCATTTTACGTGTATTTTTATTTCTTGTATTTTTTCCTTTGACCTTTAAGCTTTTGTATTTAAATAATGCATTGATTGAAAAACTATTTCTAATTAGTAATACTCTTTTTACATACATACTGTCATGTATAAGTGTTACCATAGTGACTGAGTCTAACAGTCCATGTAGTTCTCTATAATTGGATAAGAAATTGCACTTAGCTAATTTGGGAATTGCACAGTAACAGACTGTAGTCCCAACCATTCTAGAGGATAATCACATTCTAGATGCATAACACCACCAGTAGCATGCTTCTCAGAGGTTATAGTTATTGAATGTTTAACAGTATTATTATCTCTATTGCACACTCTAGCTATGTGACCTTTTTTCCACATTTAAATCAGAATATGCCTAAAGAAGTTAGTAGTTGTTTACTACCAACACTTATAGGCTTGACTATAGGTCTAGACTGCTGAAATGTATATGCGGCTTTATGGCATAACATTCTTTCTAGTAGCATAATAAAACTTTCAATCTTTAGGTCCAATTTGGTAAATGTATTTTCTTAAAGCAGTATGTAAAGACCATTGAAATGGCCAGTTGCTATCATTTTTGTCATTTTTTCTTATTATGTCGATCCTCTATATCTAAGCATAAATTAATAATACGTTTTAAGTTACATAAGTTGGACCTTAGCATTTTATGAGGAAATATCCAGCTATGAAACTTTTGAGCTTGTGTCTCTGGGAACTAAAGTCTTTTGTGATTTTATTCTAATCACAGTAATCAGTCCCTCCATATCACTGAAGTCTTCCCGTGGATCTCCAGTTAATTGGTCTGACAAGATCCTGGCACATTCAGCTTGGTCCTATCCTTTCTATTGGGTGCTCTACTTGAAGATGATGATTTATGGTTATTTTTGCTGAATAGTATCATTGAGTGAGGTGAGAAGATAGGTGTATACAGGAGTTACCTAAAGTGGACTTATTAATGTGTGTTTAGATAGTAGAAATAAAATTGCAATTGGTCTACATTTTGAGAAATTTGAGCACTTAACACCTTTGAATATGAATAATATGAAGGTCTAGTTTCAGAGAATCTGGACATAGTTTTCTCTGATTAATCAATTAATGAGGATAGAAAGGGGCTAGACCAAGGCAGTTTTGATATACTCTGTCAGCTGTTTATTTGAAGCTACTAAGGCAGGTTTTAAGTTAAGAAGGAGCTTTTTAATGGCAGAGGTTGTATTTGATTGTCAGGAGACGATATTAGGCTGAGTGTCTAGTTATGGAGGAACTATAAGGATTGAGGAGGTAGTATCATTGATTAACAAAGCTACTATTTCTATGAAGTGAGAGTTAAACTGATTGACAATGCTATTGTTATGGATCAATGTAGATGGAATTGGTTGAGAAGCATCACCAGAATGGAAGAGAGTTTTACTAAGGCCCCCAAAAAGGCTATGTTTTTTAGTGTGTATTCTGAAGTGTAGTATAGTAAGTTTTCTTGTCCTTTTTGATGTGGTATTTAGTAAGACTTCAGAGGTATATATTTTGTAAGTTTTTTGGAGCCTTATAATGTGCCCCTGTTTCCCAAGCTTTATCCCTCTGTGAATGGGTTGCTTAATATTGCCTGATAGCTATTGTACTTGGTTAGGTTAAACTCTTTTTGTCTTGAGAGGAGCATGTTCATTAAGATTATTTATAAAGACTGTTAAATTCAGAGACAGCTTCATCTAATGGAGCAGACTGTCCAACCACATGAAACAATGTTCATCCCTGTTCATATTCATTACTTTATCTTATGCATGGGTCTCCTCCAATTATCTAATGTATGATCCCAGTTATTCTCATTAGGATTAATATATAATTATTGATCAGTGTGTGGGCAAGGGTAATCTCTATCCACATCAGATAGGTTAATTCCAGCACAAAAAGGGAAATTGGCTAGACTTAAAATTGGCCAAAATGGAAGCTAGCCTAGTATTTACCTATGAACCTATGGGAGCATTTTAAGAGCATTCCAGTTATACAGATTTAGGCTGTTGCTGGAATCTTCTTTGCAGAAAGAGGAAATTTGCATATCTGTTTATAGTGGTGATGTTTTTAAATTTAGTTTTGATATCTGACAGCAAAGAATGGGAGGTGATCACTTAGAGTAACAGATACGGTGCCAGAAGAAATTATTTTTTTGGAATAGGAAGTGAGAATCCACTTATGACTTGTTTCGCTATTGCTACTTTTCTTATACCTACTTGGAGATGAATTAAGTTAAGTGATGCCATATAGATTTATGGCATTACAAGAGGTGTCAGAGATTATAGACAGTAAGTCATTGTTTAAGTCACCCAATATAATTGTTTCTTGGAAAATATCAGTAGAGATCCAAGAAAATGTATCCTCAGTAGAAGTTATGTAATTGCCAGAGGTGTATGTAAAGTCCTGTGATACATATCACTCTTCTGATTACTAAGTTTGAGAAAGGAGATTGAAATTTCCATTATTAAATTAAGGGAAGGTATGAGTAAAATAAAGACAGTTCTAGAAAAAATGTTCTAAATTATTCACCTACCAACAGTTATATTCCTTCTAACCAAGTTTCCATTATCACAAGGATGTCTGGAGAAGGAAGGGTATCCATGCATGAACTTCTGGCAGTTTATTACTGATACTTCTGAGGGTAATGTGGAGTGACTGTAAGTCTGGATGCTTTGAGGACTCTGTGGGAGCACTGCTTGGTCATTTGTTGTGGGTGATCTGTTAGTATTTGGTGAATGGTGAGTTGGTTAGGGGTTAGGATGGATATTCCCATTTAATTTTATAGTCAGAGATATGTGTTGGTAAAAGGAGATCCTATATATTATGCCTAATTTAAATAATATGGAGTTGTGATCTAGGAAAATATTCTTAAGAAAATGGGTGTAAGAAGTAGAGTACAGAATGGGGGTTGTGACATGTAACTATATCATCTTAAAGTAGATACTGTGAATTTACATTTTTATTTGCTTGTGGAGAAGATAGTAGAGAAAACTCAACATTATTCTTACAAGAACTGTGAAAAAATAATGGATGAACGTACCTCCAGAAAAAGGATTTATGAGCATTTATATAGTAGTAGGACAACAACCTGAAAAATAATGTTCTTTACAAACACTCCTTAAAATGTAGGAATTATAGGAGGTTTTTATTTGGCATTCTAAATGTGGTGGGAAAGAGCTGGGGGGGGGGGTTCATGGGAAACCCACTAAGAATATAGAGAAGTTTGTTGGTAGCTGAAATTGGATGCTACTCATGCCTCTGGTATTAATGAGCACATTTCAATTGAGCCTGTGCTCAAGCTAAGAGCAGCAAAATTATAGATATTTCAACAATTTTTTTAATGGCATACTTGGATATATACTAATGTTTTTAACAATATTGATCTTCATGGCATACGTTTTGGCGGTTTATATTTGAACATTGTCTATTTATTATTGTCAATTTTTATAACAGTACACGTTTAGAAATAAAGTAAAACCACTCAAAAGCAGCAAATAGATGAAAGAAGCGTGCAGAACAGACCACCAGCAAAAATCCAGGTTTATTTAAGCACTTTTCATCAAGTTTCAGACTTCATCAGAATAAAATCACATGATCATGACAAACATATATACACCACCCCACCTAGCCATTGGTCAATGTAATTACATCATTTCCTCTAAAACAGACATTATACAAAGTTAATAAAAATTATTAAAACTTGATATTCTTGCAAATAATTCAGCTGATAAACCTATAAAAAGTACATTGATTTTAATTTTAGTTAATGGCAGAATTTCCTTGAGTTCTGTTTTAAAATTAAAATCAATGTACTTTTTATAGGTTTATCAGCTGTATTATTTGCAAGAATATCAAGTTTTAATAATTTTTATTAACTTTGTATAAGGTCTGTTTTACAGGAAATGATGTAATTACATTGAACAATGGCTAGGTGCGGTTGTGTATATATGTTTGTCATGATCATGTGATTTTTTTCTGATGGAGTCTGAAATGAAAGCGCTTAAATAAACCTGGATTTTTGCTGCTGGTCTGTTCTGCATGCTTCTTTCATCACAGTATAAGTTTACAAATGAATTAACTTTTTAAGGAAACTCATTGCATTTTTAGCATTGTGAAATTAATTTGTGGATCAGCGACTATCAATTAATTAATTTCTTGATGTCTTTCTCTTTAAGACCAACATATTGCAATATGATGTCAGATATTTAAGTCTGTTCACTTTCCTGTTACGGTTTGTTCTGATGAAGCACAATCCAGATTTAATTGGATGAAAGCACTTAATGACTATTTTTTTTAAGTTACTGAGCTTGGACAACAACATTAAAGTATTTTTATATACTTTAAGCCATGACCTTCTTGCTAGCCCCCCATTATGAGAAAGAAATTAATTAGTCATGGATAAAAATCACCTTTATTAAAAAGAATCAAGTGGGCAGCTAAAAAAGATAGAAATATGATTACAATGAATAACCTTTTTTGAACTGAGTCTGTAATTAATTCAGAAATATTTGTGTTGGTGTTTCTGAAATTTGAATAAGTTGCCAGGTTGTTTTAGTTCCCAACATAGGCATCAGGATAAACTTTGTGCGCCTGCTAGAAAGTATAAAGCAGGTAACTAGAATGAAAAGAAGAGAAAAATGCAATTAACTGTAAATTATTTACATGGAATTGTACTATGTCTGCTTCTAGGTGGCATTAGACTTGATAGGATAATTGTGTTTGTGGGAAACAAAGCTGAAATAAAATTACTGTGGCCATTTATTGGGTGGTGTTAGGCTTGTCAGGGCTAGTGTATGTTTGTGTGAAAAAAGTTGAAGTATATTACTGTGGCCACTATAAGTTTTTTTACCACAGTCAGACATCTCTGGTGTACATAGTCAACAAAGTGACTATAATTTCTGTTTATAGGGCTGGAAGTGACTGACCCTGTTAAACTATCATTAATATAGCTTTGCAAGACTACTGCACACTTTTCAATAGCAAGGTAAAATACTTTACTGTGGCTACAGTGTGTTTGTGTGAATTAAGCTGAAATGTATTACCATGGTCATTATTTATTGTTTTTTATTGTTATTTATTACAATCAGTCATCAGAAGTGTACACAGTCAACAATGTGACTAAGATTGCTAGGTACAGAACTGTCTGTAGGTGAAAATTACGGACACCACTGTCACTTGCCAATCAAGTTAAATACTCATTAACTGACTTGTGTTGTGTAAAGCAATTTGGAATATTTTACTGTGGCCATTGTTTTCAAAATTGCAGTCAAACATCTGAGATGCACACAATAAATAAAGTGGTTGTTAGTTGATAGGTACAAAGGTCATCAGTGGATAAAAATGACTCACCCTTGCTGCTGTTTTCTCATAGTTAAGCAGCCACTTATCTGGCTTTGTCGGAGCAATGTCACACTGTATTGTATTTACTGAAATTAATGTAAAATGATCATTGCTTTGGTTTATGCATGTGTGTGGTTATTGCACAGTCTTTCAGAGCAACACATTGTCCATGATTTATTTAATTTTCCATCATAGTCAAACATCAGCATCACAATAAGTGGTTATCTTTGTTGCCCGGGCAGAATATGCGTGAAGGGAATTGATCACTGGCACAGTTGTACAGTGAGTAGTATGTCACAACACTTACTTCTCATATTGATTTAGTGGTTGTGGTTCTGTCTATGTGCAGTCTGCATATCCTGTCTCTGTGTCAGTTTACAAGGGTTTTCTTCAACTCCTCAAAACTGCTATAGGTGAAATGACTTTCAATGGCTTTCCACCATGTTATCTGTAGATAAGCATATAGTGTGTGTGTGTGTGTGTGTGTGTGTGTGTGTGTGTGTGTGTGTGTGTGTGTGTGTGTGTGTGTGTGTGTGTGTGTGTGTGTGTCTGTGTGTTTGTGTGCATGAATCTTGTAATAGACCCTAACAAAGTAAAATCATTGATTCATCTGTAAATGCATGCACACATTATTGGGAGCACATGCATGATTCCTGTGGCTAGCAGTAAAAGGAAAAATAGCGAACAAACAATCATCTTTCAAAAGTAAGACATAAAATATATCATATTACATCTAACCTTGGAGAACTTTATATTGTGCAGAATTTGGAAGAACAGGAGTGGGGTTCCAGCCCCGACCAGGCAGGAAGTGGTTTGAAACAGAGAGAAGGGAATTTATTGCCTACTAGTGAGGGACCAAGAAATTAACATTATTAATGGCATAATGTGAACAGCAAGTCATATATAGACTCTATAATTACTGTTTATAATGTTGACTTTTATGATACCAAGAACATACTGGAAAGAAATTTGAATATTTTTTTTTATGTATGGGAACATTATTGATAAGGTTAGATTCAAACCCCAGATAGTTTGTAGGATGGGAATGACTATTAAGAACTTGTTAAAACTAAATGAGTATTCTAACCACACTTATTCCAACAAAAGTCTTAGTATGTTTAAATGTCACTCTTGTCTGCAGTGCAGACAGTATTTAGAAGAATCTGTGGTTGTCAATACAATTTTGATAAACCTCTCCACTCATTATAACTGAAACTCAGTGGGGTTAGTGTACATAGCCTTATGCCAAGTATGTTCTTGTTTTTAAGTAGGGAAAACTGAGAGAACACTTTGAGAATGTATATATGACCATATGTTTATAGGTTTATAGGTGTGTCCTAGGTTAATGGCCATGGAGCCTTTACAAGCCTAACCCATAGGATTACCCTGGCATCATGCCACCCAACCTTAGTTCCCAGTGTCTCTGTCGAGTAGAGCCATTGGAGTAATCCCTGGGTTGAATTTTCTATTTCCCATCCACTCATCAAGATTTCTCTTGAAGAGGGCCAGTGAGGTGCTCTGTTTGACATGTATTGGAAGTTTATTCCATAGCATGAGCAGTCTCTAGGTTATGAACCTGTCCCTCCAGCATGTTCTGTTGATTGTGGTAATGAGGTTAAGGTCTCTGAAGCATGTGGCACAGAGGCATTGGTATTTCTTTAGATGTAGCATTTCTAACAGGGCTGGGTCAGACATGGCTTTGTAAGTCAAGCACAGATCGCCTCTAAGTAGGCAATATGAGACAGAAAATAGTTGGAGTTTTTTGAGTCTGTCCATATAGGACAAGTGTTTAAGGCCTATGATCCTCTTTGTGAGGTACTTTTGCAGCCTCTGCAGTTGTTTCAGGTGTCTAGTGAGGTATATGCCAAATGGGGCATTGTACTCGATGACTGGCCTAATTTAGAGAAGAGTAGAGGGAGATTACGACCTCTTTCTTCCTGGATGCAAAACCCTTAGTTATGAGATGTGCCACATAGAAGGACTTTCTGACCACAGTGGCAATAAGGTGATCAAAAGAGAGGTTGCTGTCAACCTGTGTTCCCTGATCTCTTATAGCACCTTCTGTGTTCAGTGGACTACCATCGATGTGGTAATTCATGGGAACCAGGTTTTTCCTAAAGGGGATGACAACACATTTTTTGGCATTGAGCTTAAGGCCATGGTTCTGACACCAGTAGTTGGTCTCATTGAGACCTTTCTGTAGGATTTCAGCATCACTTGGGGAGTTAATAATGGCTCCCAACTTGCAATCATCTGTGAACTTTTTCAGCCAGAGGCCCTTCATGTTGGCCTGGACTTCAGAGAAGTAGATACCAAACAAGAGAGGACCCAGGACCGAACCCTGTGGGACTCCATTCTTGACTGGTCAGCAGTCTGATTTGGGGTCAGCTACTTTCACACTGTGGGTTCTATCTGTGAGCCAGTTTGCAACCCACCTAGTGATATAGGGGTTGATGCCTAACTTAGTGAGTTTTTCTATGATTCCTGAGTGGGGAATGGTATCAAAGGCCTTGGCCAGATCTAGGTAGGCTGTATGAATCGTCTTCATCCACAGCTCTGGTGACTGACTCAAAGAAGTCGACCAGGTTGAGCAGGCATGATCTACCCGTCACAAAACCAAACTGTGTGGGATCCAAAGTTTGGAGATTCCCCTATATCCTTGTTTATTAGTAGTAGTAGTTTAATAGTTTATTATGTATGATATTAAACATAAGTACTATGAAAATGCTTTATACAAGCACATTCAGAATTGCCTTACACATTTTTTCTTTTTATGGTGTTAGATAAAATTGAAAAAATCCAAGATGTCCCAAAAAAGATTTAAATACTCTGTTGCCCAAGCTTGGAACAAACTTCCAATAGATATACGTTCCATCATCCACCCATCTCACGTAAAAGAAAAACTCAAACTTTATCTAATTAACTTCAAAGCATGTCCTTGTAAAGCCCCAACCTAGTGCCCCTCCATTGTACCTCTCTTACTCCCTTTCCTCTCATCTAAGTACTCCATTATTTTGGAGTCGTACTAAAGATACTAAATCAATACTGTTGGTCAAAATTCTTCTTGTATATATGCAAATATATGTGCTTCACTGTAAAAAATTATGTGCTTGCATTGCTGATCTATTTTTTTATTTTCTTATATAACAGACTTCTGTTACATTTTTTATTCTAAAATGCAGGCATTGCTATTCTATTTTTTAACTTTTGTGTATAACAGACATCTGTTACATTTTTGATTCTAAAGTTTGAATTTCTGTAATTTGTTTATGTATTGGAGCTTTTCTCCTCGGGTCTCCACTGAAAATATGCCTCAAGCACAGCTGGACAAACCCAGTTAACAAATATCAGTAAATAAAGAAATAAAGAAATAAAATGCTAAAAATGCAACATCATTCCCTTCAGTATAAAAACAATGTCCCTACTGATTATACAATAAACAGTGATTCCCTAAGTACCAATTCAGTAATGAGAGACCTAGGAACCATACCTCTCAATTGTACACATTTTTGCAAAATGTCCAGATTTTTGCCTCATATTTTTGGTCCGTTTTTCATAAAATTGTGATTTTCTGGCAAATTAGTGGCAAATCATTAAAGATAAAAGTTAGAAAATAAGGACAGAGACTTGAGTTTCAGACTTCAAACCCTTCAGAAAGTTTATGCTAATGCAAAACCTGTTATTCTATCAACTTTCTAAGTCTGTAAAAGCAATATTTAAAAACTATCCCTAGTTTTGTGCCTTTGTCCCACTTTTATTTATGGCTTTCTCCAGATTTTTTGCTCTAAGAGGTTGAGAAGTATGCAGTGGGAACACAAGTTGGTGGTGACCTTAACTTTCTCCACCATGTGTCTAATGTGGTGAGGTAGGCATTCTATGTCACTCACCTGATTAGCAAATTCATTGCCTCAAGAGCAAAAGAGGTTATAACTCCCCTGTACTCATCCCTCATTGGGCCTATTATTGAATATAATGCTCCCTTTGGCATGTATCTACCAGACACCTGGAGCAACTTGAGAGATCTCAGAGATTTCTAACTAAGAAAATTCAGGTTCTCCAGCACATCTTACACAGACAGTCTGAAGTTGCTGTCACTGTGCTCAGTGGCATATAGACTACTTAGAGGTGACTTATGTCTGGTTTACAGGGCTACCGCTAACCCAAAATCTAATGGAAATGCTACATATCCTTAGGTCAAATCGGGCTACAGTCACCCATTCCAGGGATCTCAATCTAGCTTGCGACATAAACAGGACCTGCTGGAAAGATAGATACCTCTCTCAGAAGTTGCCACTCCTCTGGAATAGGCTTCCAATCCATATCAAGCAGAGCACCTCCATGACATTGTTTAAGCGCAACCTGGATGACTGTATGGGAAAATATAAATTTCTGCTTGGGATTGCCCCAGCTTCTCTCCTGGACATGGGTAGTCCTTAACTAACTACGAAATAAGAAAAAACAGCAAACAGACTGTGAAAGAGAACACAAATCAGGTCCAACAGACAGAAACTCTAGACCATAAAAAATCACTTAAAAATTAAAAAACGTAGTCAAAATAGTAAGGGCTAAAATAAAAAAAAAGTAAGGGCTAAAATAAAAAGTCTAAAATAAAAAAAATATTTATTTTAGCCCTTACTATTTTGACTACGTTTTTTTAATTTTTATGTGATTTTTTATGGTCTAGAGTTTCTGTCTGTTGGACCTGATTTGTGTTCTCTTTCATGGATAGTCCTTGCCAGAAAAACCTTGGGTATAGAAACTATCTCTCATCTAGTATTATATTGGGATTTAATGGCTAGGCTTGTAAAGACCCTCAAGTCAATAGACTAGTAACATCCTATGAACCTATGATCTGGCAAATTAAACTGAAAGCCTACAACTAGGCAGGACTTAATGAATCCACATCTACAGCTAGTATCTTAAAAATTAAATCATATGCTATTTAATGGGTTTTATGTTTTTTTTGTAGAATTTATTAACATGATGAGTGGATGGTAGCAAGAATTAATTTTGCTTCACTCTGATGTGATTTACTTTTGGGTACTAATGTTTGTTAGTGACAATGTTTCTTTTAGAGACAGTAGCTTATTTAACTTTTTAACAAGATTACAATTCTGACTGAATGACTCAAATGTATGTGATGAAGAGTTGTTTTTAAAAGCTTGTTTCGAAGTGCTGTTCTTGTTCTGATAAAATCATGTGATTAGAAGGATGAAAGTGCTTAACAATGGATATTACATTTTTTTTACTACTTGTTTGTGCTGCATGTTGTTTTGGTGATGGCTTCTGTACATTGCTACTTCATTCTTGTATTTTGTGTTAGTTACTCATTTAGAGGTGATCACAGACCCCCTTCTGCATGAAAAGACTTTTACCCAGGCTTAGTAAGAAGGACCATCCTCAATCTTTTCTTTGGACCTCACATAATCCACAACCATCACTGGTTGTTTGCAGTCCATTTTCTGGTTTTGTCTTACAGTTTAGCTGATTATAAAATAATTTACATTTGAAAACCTTGCAAATATGTTGCCTGACATTTTAGGATAGATTATTATAGGCCTATTGTTTAAATTGTTAAGTCTTTAACTATTGAATTGTTTCTTATTCAGGACTTTCAGTTTAAATTGCTGGATAATCACTTCTTACTCCTGCTCTATCAGAATAGCAGTCTGATCAAAATACAGTTTATTTTATTTAATGCACTAAGTATCAACACATTAGATAAACTGGTGCAATACAACAATCTTTTCAGAATTTCGTAAAATCTAAAATGGCATTGCATTTGAGATCTACAAGTGAAACTTTACCTTAAGTTTTTTAAGGTAATGTTGCAATCTGATGTACTAATAGGCTCAACAGTCCTCTACCAGGGATGACAATATAACCTTTTCCTACTCAGGGTTTTGTTGACATGTTTTCGTACAAGCTCGGCCTCAATAATATTTCAGTGGATAAGAGACTGTTTAGAAGACATAATGGAATTTCCAGGAAAATGCACTTAAAGGCATAGGAACATAGAAAAAATACTAGGTGAGTGATCACAGGAACCATAAGATACTTAGCCTTATAGACCTTTGAGTATACATTCTTAAAAGTTCCCGCTACTCTTTAGAAGCACTTAATAGTGTTCACCTTCCAAAACAAGCAGGACTGCACATGATAGTCCTGGTGTAAATTTGTGCCTACTCAACCAGTCATCAAAGCTAACTTTAAAGGCAGACAAAGCAGTACTTTGCTTGACCTGTAGTGCAACTTATTCCAAGGCCTGGGAATATATCAAATTAAGAATCTGTCTCTCCAGTGAGCCTTGTCTATTTGTTGGTGTAGATTTTGGTATCTAGTAAAAGTGTTTACAGAGTCACTGGTTTTATGAAAAAAAATAGGAGAGCAGATCGAACTGGGTCTTTTCATGGCTTAAAAAGCATGACACAGGTCAACTCAGAGCAGCCTATAAATTACTAAGTACAATAAGTGCTGTGCTAAGGATTTAAGGCCTTTAACTGTCTTAGTTAAAAAATTGTGAGACCTTTCCAGTTGACTGATATGCTTGAATTTGTAAATACCAAAGGGAGTATTGTATTCAGTGACAGGACTGATAAGAAAAGAGTTCAGTGGTATGATCATTTCTAATAGTCTTGAAGATATTCAATTAGAAATTAACTGGGACAAATAGAAGAATTTCCTGACCATAATGGAAACAGGAAGGAATTGCCCACGTAAGTACCCAGGTCTCTTATGATTGTGTCTGTAACAAATTTGGTGGGACCATTTTTTTTTTTTGCATTTGACTTAAGACTTTCAGTACACTGCTTGTTCCAACCCTTATTTGAGCAGTTTCCTATCAGTGGATTGAGCAGCTTTATTTATTTATTTTATTGTACATTTGTTGATCGGAAAAATCCTTTTCAGTAGAGGCCCATGGAGAAAAGCTCCAGTATATGCAGTACAAACAAAATATTTTAAGTTATACAATATCAACAATCTCAGGCAAAATATAATTAAAATAAATTTTACAATGTCAAAATAGGTAAGATAGTAACTATATATAAACAATGACCAGCTTGCAGATCATCAATAAACTTGATCAATTGCACCCCTGGGATATTCATTTGGATGTTTGCAAAACAAATACCAAAGAGGAGAGAGCCCAGCACTAATTCCCATGGTAATTCCCTTGTTACAATTTTTATGTTTAGAGAGGATGCTAGCAATGTGTAATCCAGGTGACAATGTAGGGGTTTACATATTTTTTTTTTACTTTTCTTAATCCTACCAGTATTGGAGATAGTGATGAAAGCCTTGTCCAGGTCAAGATATGCAGCATGCATAGAATGACCACTGTCAACAGTCTCTGTAACCTTTTCAAAGAAGTTTACTTGGTTCAGCAGACAGGATTTACCCTTCACAAAACCAAAAAGAATAATATCTAGATCAGTTAAATTGCCTATGGCTGCTGAAATTAGTTCTGCTATAATAGATTTGATAGATTTGATAGAACCGTCTGGGTTTGAAATAACGTGTGTTTCTACTTTCTGTATTTTGCCTCACTGGTTTGTGGTTATCTTTGAAAAAAGACATTTCATCATTGAGTTGGTTTACAGTTCTGCAGTATTTTAAGTAATGGCCTTTTCGAGGCTTGTTTTTGATTGCTGTGCCTGGCACGTGGCAGTCCATGGGGTTTCTTGATTGTTTTTGTGTTTTTTGGCCATACGGATCCACGGTCATCAGTTACATCTGATAGAGTTGCCTATCAGACTGGACCTGTAATAACTCGGTTCTGTAGATGGGCCACCATTATGTGCAGGAGCCACTGTGTCTGTTCCTAGGCATTACCCTCACAAATATCTGTTGGGGTCTTTGATAACTTAGAGTTTTTCCATTTCAAGGTTGCAAGTCATTACTAGTAGTATACTCATTGTTGTGTTTACTTACACACTTTTGCAAGTATAACACATTATTTCAGAAGTAGGACAGGACGTTATGCAATGAATAAAACATCTTTATGATACACTGCCTGTATATGGAAGTGTCTCTGGCTGAAACATTTCTATGTCAATCACATTCCAGATTTACAAATTAGTGGATTGCAGTGCAACTCTCATGTTAAATGAGGATAATATTGATTGCATTTTACAATTTTCACAACAAAATGCAGGCAAGGAGAGGAATTCATAGAGCAGTGCTTCAATACTGGACAGTGCTATTTCCACATAAACAGACAACGATCCAGTGCTAAACAGACATAAATAAGCAGAGATGTGTAACATGAATAGGCAGATAATTGCACTGCAGGGAGTAGACAAGGAATAAAAGAAATTTCAAATGGTAAGCAAATCAATGTAGTTAATAATGTATGAAAAAAGAGCAAACTAATGTTCGTGTGCTGTATTGTGCAAAAACTTGGGAGAATTTAAACTACAGGCACTGCAGGCAGTGCAAGGTCTCATCTGTAGTGGCAGGCTGCCATGGTAAGGAAAAAGACATATAGGAGTTATGAAAGAAATATGAATGGGTACCCAGCAAGATGGACATATTATTGGTTTATCGATATATCTATCTATCTATCTATCTATCTATCTATCTATCTATCTATCTATCTATCTATCTATCTATGCATTTGTTGACTGGGATAGAGCCCTGATCCATGTAGACCATTTTCAGGCTCAGCCTGGGTTTAGAAACAGATACAAACAGGATATAAGATAATATAAAAAGTTGATTACATAGCTATTTGCAGTAAGAAAACAATAATGCAGTCAGAGATAGAGTTGTAGGATTAATCAGTGCAAGGTCAGTAGTAGTGCATAGACTAGTAAAGGCTTTTATGCTACATTATGCATATTGTTCTACACTATCACCTGCAATAAATGAATACTGTTTACCAGATCTTCTCAAAACTATGCAAAGTAGTAAATGCACACTATTTTATATTGAGATACATACATCAGGAAGAAGACAGTGATTGGGAAAGGATTTCTGGATGGGATAGATGTGAAAGGAAAGTGTAGAAATGGTTAGGTTGTGTATGTGGGGGAGAGTTGAACATTGTGTAAAGAACGTTTTAGGGGAGGGAATTGTGTCATAGAAGTGGAGGTGGCTCATTAAAAGGAGTGAAAAGGAGAGCAAGAGAAGGGTCATAATAAGCAGAGGAACCCACATAGGAACACTTTAACACAAAGCAGGGTAGTTAATGGAAGGTAAGGTATACTTTTGTGAGATCCCCCATTTTATATATAATGACAGAGAAAAAGGAAAAGAAAGGAGGAGAGAAAAATACAAGGTGTGAAATGGAGGATGAGGGTCAGGGTAGCCAGTGGGGGCACACAGATAGTCACAGAAGACCACAGACAAACAATGACAGATGTAGAAATATAACTGGGGCATGTGGGAGACACATAATGAAATAAACAAAGAGTAGACAAATGTCTAGGTACAGGAAGGTGTACAAGGCATCCCATCAGCTGTAAACTGACTGAGAGGAACTTAGCTGGAGACAGTAGGTTGTCATCCTGGGTATGGATGTCCTTTGGCATGGCATAATCTCTAGTGGCCTGCTGGCATTCAGCCAGTGAGCCTGATATATGCTGCAGGAGGTGTTGGTGCATGGTAAGGTAACCCAAGTACCATTGCCCTGTCAACCACCACTTCCACATCATAGTCTATCTCAGTGCAGTCATGGCCCACAACTGGGACAGGCTACCTGCCTGGGATGGGTTGATCTAGCACCCCCCCCCCCCCTCAAGGCACTGCTCACCAGCTTCAGCTGCAGTCTATGATGGGGAACAGTGTGTAGCAGCTGACACACCTGTGACTCAAGTGGACCATATTGACTTGCAGGTAGGATTAGCATGACACTGGTGATGATGACTCAGAGGTGATATGCAGATACACTGCAGGACAGGCATTAGGATGCAATTAACTTTGCTTTGTTATCACTCTTTGCTACTTCCTACAGCAGTTATCAGCATTCTCTTCATATTCTGCTCAAACTAAAAGATAAAACAGATATGCAGGCCATCACTTATCACATACAAGTGTGAATAAGATGCAGCTTGCAATACATCACATATCATATACAGGTGTGAATGAGATGCAGATTACAATGCATCACATATTGTATACAAGTATGAATGAGATGCAGGTTACAGGACATCACATATCACATACAGATGTGAATAAGATGCAGGTTACATCACAAGGCTACAGCTCCACATGTACACAAAGCAAGAAGAAGCCTGAAATGTTTCCCACAGCCTCAGACAGATACTACAGTGCCATGTGTATATATCAAGCCCATGGCTAGGAGGTGCAATCTACACTATAACAAGAGGGTAAAAGGAACAGAGGAAGCTCAACTAATACAGGTATGTAGAATAAAGGAGAAACTGAAAATGACAGCCACAACCCCCCCCCATGGGAACTGGCACATACCCAGCCCCATAAAACATCACAGTCCCACAGCAATACAGCTGCCAGTAACAATGCAAACAGCATACGACAGTCACCCACAGCAGACAACCTGGTGTATTATGGATTTGTCAGCGATAATACATTTTATTACATATAAAGCTCTGAAAGCTCTGACAAACAGCAAAATAGTTTCATTGCATTGTGGCATATATTAGAAAAGATAAAACTTACAGTATAACTCAAATCATTCCTGGCTCATCTCTACTTCTCCTTCTCAGACAGTTTCAGTGTAGCGGCAGTACAGGACATTAGACCAAGTTCAGTATCTGCACAGGGTTTGAAAGTGATACTAACACACAGACCAGCTTACAACCCCAGGACATATTGGTGCCTAACATCCTAATCTGTCATAGGCTGCATTACACATGTGCACCTGTGCTTGGGACTTGGCTATGATAACATTTCTGGAGGTATGGTACACTGTTGGTCAGATTTTGCTGGCCTGCTGTAGACAGCTATGTATAGCCTGAAGACTGTTCTCTTGCACTACTGCCTGCCCTTATCATGCTGTTCTTATCTGCCACAGGTAGACATGATGGGAACATCCAAACACACATTACTCCTAGCAAGATATTCCTTCCCACTGTGTCACCCATGTGCTCCTGTAAGCCACCCTGCCTCCTGTCGGACAGGTGCCATTCCCAATTGCTCCCAGTGGAAACCTGTGCACTATGCACTCAGGCTGTATTCCTGCAAAGATGCAACCCTACAACTACAATATCCCAGTGTTCAGAATATCTGTGGCAACTATCATCTACCTATCCCTGTCCAACTGTGCTACTTGATGAATAGCCAGGCTATTATATGTGTTACAGTGCTACCTCACTGTACCCACACTCCACCCACTTACTAATACAGGATACTCTCTTCCAAGGTATGCTAATGTTCTCCAGAGGTGGTGAGTGGCATTGATAGTTCTGCCCCACTGAGAGCAAAGTCCTCCTACAGGCACTCAGGACCCATGGGCTATGACAGTTTGGAATAGAAATAATTTAACAGTATCTATGAAACCATACTTGCATACAGTGGTCCACAATGTCAATGCAGTGGGCATGAGGAATTGTCCAACACTGCAATATCTGAAGCATGTTAATGACATGATTAAGTATGCTTCATAGAAGGTATTCCACATATAAGCTGAAAGGGTCACAACTGGAGAGCCCCCCTCCCACTGTATAACTCGCAGATGACATTCATGACATCCCTGTATGGTGATGATGATGGAATCAGTACCATATTGGATGGAGTGTGCATAGAAAATCAGTAAGCTGGAGCCCTGTGGAATGGTTCCAGTGGTAGAAGGCATGATACTTGTTTGTGCAAATAGGCATATAGTATATAAGTTATACATTCCTGGAAGAGCACACAAAATGCCCCATTCACATCTCTCTTTGTCTTCTACCTATGGCTGCCCCCCAAAGTAAAACAGGAATTCCTCATCAGGTATGAAGGGTGGGACCTCTCTGGACCTGCAACAAGTAAACTGATAGCCTATGTTGAGTTTCCTGTACCTTTTCCACACACAGTCGTACATATCATTGGAACACTTATGGCAGGAGCACACCAACAATGAGTATTCCCCAAAAACAGCAACAGCAGTCTCTGTGCTTCTCCTTTCCAAGGATAGTTAATCTATGGTATGTCTTGCTGTCACTAAGAAGACCATTATCTTCTCAGTTAAGCTGTCCATCATTTTGCTTGTATTGGGGAATATCTCCCCATTTGAGCTATGCTGTGAAATATGATTCATGAGATGAACTGTACAATTCAGTATGGTGGCTGTGACATTTGAATACTAATATGCAACATGTCTACACACACACACACACACACACACACACACACACACACACACACACGCACACACACACACACACACACACACACACACACACACACACACAGACACACACAGACACACAGACACACACACACACACACAGACACACACACACACACACACACACACACACACACACACACACACACACACACCATGCTTTCACCTGTAAAAAAATGAGCAGTTTCACACCCAGAGAAGCTGTACCTGAGCTGATATCTACCATTTACTGATAAGCCTTTGTACATCAAGCAACTGCTAGGACAGCATGACCATGAATGCAACAATAGTTGTCCAGCTGCTGACAACTTATATGTAATCTTATACCACTGCCCTGTGCCATACTGTTATCAGGGTATGCATTAACTTTGCATACATCCTACCATTTCAGTGAACTGCCATGTGAAAGTTTCAGACCATTATGTGCAGATTAGCACAGAGAATTACAGCTATGTGTAAGAAATATAGCAAATATACAAAAACAATACATTTCACCATCCAGATGTGAATAAAGCTGTCTCCAAATCATGCAAATTCATAGTTAAACACACAAACTATTGCTGAGTGGTGGAAGGAAAGTGCACATTTGGTATTTAATGCATGTCATGTATTACATATTAATAAGCCTGCAAGTAAATCAATGCCTATGAAAGAACAAGAGCATCACAGTGTGCATTTGCACAGTTCAGCTTTACTATACAGCATGTTCTAATATTGTGATGTGCAATGATGATCAGCTCAGTAGAGAATTACACAGCTATGCAGCACAGGGAAATCTGTTAGTTTGCAGCAGCACGGGCTTTTCTGTAGCAGGCACATGTAACTAACTACACATGTTCTTAGCTGTTACATTCTGCACTGTTATCAGCAGTTAAATCGACAAATACAGCAGGAAAAGATTGCACTGATAAAGACTAAGGCATCACATTTACTGTAACAGGCATCCCTACAATAATATACGAAAAGATATAATAGCTAGCACAGCATTTATTTCATACTGTTGCTAAAGCAAGCAAGTTGGAAGTTCTAATGATTTAGTTTCATGTGACAATCACTGACCTCCAGTCCAAGTCTTAACACCCACCCTTATCGTTGCTTAAAGTCAAAACCCTATGTGATTAATTTCTGATTTTGGAAACAGACTTAACAGTTTTGCAATATTTTTATACTGGATTTTTGGAAATCCTGACTTCATAAGATTCTGACAAGCCTTGCCACTTAACTCTGTTTATTCTGGTTGTTTTCCATGACTCTGCTAATACATTTCCTCCCTCTCTTTGTGTATGTGTAAAGTTTACACACACACACTCACACACACACATACACACACACACACACACACACACACACACACACACACACACACACACACACATACACACACACACACACACAAACACATCAAATAATTTATGTTCATAGCAAAACTGTAACAGTAAGCCATCTCTTCAGTTTCTCGCCTTACTTCATGGAAAATGTGAGTATACATTTATAGTGATATAGTCCATCTGTTTTGGCATTTTGCCCTGTGACTAATGGTCATGTCATATGCCTACAGGACACACTGAAATGCAAAACACAGTCCTTCCTCCAGCATATGCACACAAAATGGAACAGCTTCAATAAACCCTTGTTTAGATTTCAAGTAAATGCATGCAATATTTAATCATCCTGGGAAGATTATGTTTTAATGAGACCAGGAATAAGTCAGACCAATAGCCTGAGCTTAAGTCAGACCCAAATGAGAGAAAGAACTTATTATATTACAAAACTTCACAAATGGGTTATGCCCACAATTTATTTTCTTATATAAAAACATATTTAGACATAACCAAACAGTGTAACGTCTCAGCGTATAGGGATTTTTATTCATTTTAATACCTTTGTTAATATCTTCTTGTTTACATAAGCCGGTGGTTCAGAATAAATTTAAAGCCCATCATTTTCTTGATAATCACATTAAACACGACAGCAAATGAGCAATTTTTCAGAAATGTCTAAGCAGAACTAATGACACTTCACTCACTAATGAGAAAATTTAGGGTAGACATGGATTAAGTATTTAAGTGTCCCTTAAATGTCAGTTGATTTGAAAAAAATTACTTTAGTATTAGTGCTAAATTTATGAAATTTTGCAAGCATTAAAGAAATTCAGTGTGACATACTGCAATGAATTTACAGCAGTTTAGCCTTTTTATCTGTTTTAGCAAGTCATCATAACAAAATCATGTAGGAAGGCTAAGGCCATGTTAATCAAAATGGATGCATTAAAACTAGGAAGCCCTATTGTCCTGGTCCCCTTCAATAACACACATCACACCAAATGACATTTGACGACCTTTATTAAATTTCCATAACATAGCTTTGATCACCAACTTTATTAATTACAACTATTCATGATATAATTGATACTAGAATACAGCATAACATCCTTGTAATGTTAATCAGGGCAGCGTACCTAGTCACCCTTCCCCAGTAAGCAGCGTCCATACTTCTACTCACTTTACTTATGAAGCAGCGTCCCATTTCACTTCATACACCATTCATTGTAATGTTAATCAGGGTAGCGTACCTACTCACCCTGCCCAACAAGCAGGGTCCATACCTCTGCTCCCTTACTTCACCTATGAAACAGCGTCCCATCTCACTTCATACACCATCCATTGAATTACCGCCCACCAAATAAACACCATCCGTACCTCAGCTTGCTTATCTATTCAGCAAGCTTCCTCAACTACTCATTTCCTTTCCCAGATCCTTGAAATGAACATCCAGACATCAGAGGGGGAACAGAAGAGGGCAAGCCTATCCCTCTTCTCCACTTCCCCCCACTGATAAAATAACCCTACACCCCACCAATGAAAAGAGGGTGGGTGGGTGGTTAGCATGTTCACGCCAAAATGTGACTGCTTAACCCAACTACACTAGCCTAAACCTCTTAAGCCCCTCCCCATCATTATCTCACTTCCTCCCAACCATCCCTGTCTCCACTTAACCCTTTCACCTCCCCAACCCACTTAATTCCCCTTAATATTAACCTAACCCCCCCCCCCAATGAAGATGTCCCGGGACAACTTAGTTTGCACCAAACTTCGGTTGCCAAATTAGTATGAAACGACAATGTACTAATATCAAATACACCACACAGCAGTGTTAGTGTGTGTAAAAAGGTGTGAAGAGGTGTAGGCATACACCCATGTTGCATGGTAGTGCAATTAAGGAGTTAATAGAAATAAGTAATGGGGGGAGGGGTGTAAGAAGCAGATCCTGCCTAAAAAATCTGAGTGATGTTTTATTCAGATAAAATAGACAGATTTGCCTTCTATACTTTGAACCAGAGTCATGCTATTGTCCTTGGAGTTAGTGGATTTTGTGGTTTTGGAATTTCCTTTCCTCTGACAATCATGGTTTTCATATTATTTTGGGGTTTTCACAGAAAACCTTCAAAAGTTTAAAAACGTACCTCCAACTACACCTTGTGGTAATGTCAGTGCACAATATCACATGGTAAATTTCAAATTAATTCCTACCTCCTCTTCCCTTTAATACATTACTTTTCACTGTTTCAGGCTATTTCCTTATTCATTAATACATATCAGGCTGCCTGACTGATGGCTACTGCTAGTGAAATAATTTTGTTTTGTCCTTGAGCTAATTTTCATCCAATTAATTTCTCATTAATACTGATGGAATGTAGATTTTCCCAATCTCTTCTCCAAATCACAGAGCCCACTCCTATTTTTTCCATTATTGGCTTACGAATTTGTAGATCAACTCTACAGATTTTCTGTTTCTTGTCTTTAAACACCACTGATTTACCTAATTTATACCAGATAGTTGATCTTTGTCAATATCTGCTGTTTTCTTAATTTCTGTGTTATAGCCTTAAACTGTTCTTTCTTCTCTGTCGACCTCATCCAACTTCAGCACTTATTATTATTATTATTATTATTATTATTATTATTATTATTATTATTATTATTATTACTCATTATGTTTGACAAGTTAGTTGCTTGATTTGATTTCATTTCCTTGCCTGCTGTAATAGGGTCTGTGTTTGGCCCTCGAAGAAATATTAAATTTTACATCGAATATTACTCAGTGAACAGCACTTATAACAAACAGGCATGTCTTTGAAAATGAAGTCATCAAATGGCCATAACTGGCCAACATAAAGGAAACACGATCTACTGCTAGCTTACCAGTAACTTAGGTTTAACAGAACGTGCCCTTTTCCCAATTTAGTGCAACCTCAGAGTTGGGATATTTAATGATCAGGGGGGTGTGGGCGGTGAAGCTTCCCACATAAGTATTGTTCCGTGTTCACCAAATCCTTCTGTCATGGGGGGCTGCACCCCTCACACCCCCCACTAAGTATATATACCAACTCCAAGGTTGCACTGAATTGGGGAAAGGGCAGGTTCTGTTAAAGCTAAGTTACCAATAAGCTAGTAGTAGATCACAGTTCCTTTATATTGGCCAACTATGGCCATTGGATGACTTTATTTTCAAAGACATGCCTGTTCATTAAAAGTGCTAGTCATTGAGTAACATTTGATGTACAACCATTCGATATATTTTTATATTTTTTTGATAGCCAAACATACACCCACTGTAATGTACCAGAAGACATTTTTATGTTAGGTTTTACATTCTTTCCCTGGGGTATGAAAACATGGTTAGAACTAAATGGCTGTGTCTACAACAGCTACAGCTTGTAACATTATGTGATTCAAGGTTAATTATCAGCTAATTAGGTAGAAATCAGCAGCCAAAATCACTGCTAATTAGTAAACCTGCTTTACAATGCACAGGACCTGTAATGAAGGAGGAAATCCTACAGCTGTAATTGGGAATATGGTGGAGAAAATAGATGAGCACAGATGGTGGACACTTCCCAGCACAACCACATGTGCTGATAGGCGACAATACTGAAATACAACCAGGCCACTGTAAAGGGCCAACTGCAATGCTTATATCTATGCTTTGACCATAAAAAGATGTGTAAATGCAAGTGTAGGACAGCAGGGCAGTAGGAATACAGTCAGCAAACTGAGGAAAATAAACAGGAGAAATAGGAATGGTAAGAATAGGAATGGGGAGAAGAAGGGAGCTTTTCTCCCCGGGCCTCCGCTGAAAATGGATCTGTGTCCAGTCAGACGTTCTCGGTAAACAAATGTAAAACAAAATAAAATAAATAATAAATAGACTTATTTGTGATACAGGTGTCCATTTTTTAAGAAGGGAAGCTGGGGAAGGATATAGGGGGAAGATACAAAAAAACTCATTTTGCTAGACAAAAAAAAAAACCTACTACCAGAACCTCACATTTAAACACCAAAACAATCCCCAAACGTTTTGGGCAGGTATTAACCTACTTCTTCATCCAGGACAATCTACTACCCCAACCCCATCAAACTACACCCATAAATTCCCAGAAACTGTTGCCACTGCCTTTAATAACTTTTTCACTGAAACTATTCAGTCCTTAGCTAATCAACTTACTTCCACCCACTTTTACTCTACCAATTACACACCCACTTCTTATCCCCTATTTAACTTCCGACCTGTCTCTACCACTTTTATCTACTCCCTTATCAAAAAACTAAAAGCAGCCAACCTTTCTGCTGACCTCCTTCCTGCAGAATACCTACAAAAAGCTGCCAACGCCATAGCATTCCTCATCTCTATCAAAATCAATAGAACACTAACTGATGGAACCATTCCCTCAATCTGGAAAATATCCCATGTTATCCCACTCCGCAAAGGTGGAAGTTCAACAGACCCCTCCAACTACAGACCCATTGCCATTCTCTCACCATTAGCCAGATTAATGGAGAAGTGCATTCATAAGCAGCTTATGGACTATCTCATTCAGAACAGTCTGCTTGCCAACTCTCAGCATGGCTTTAGGCCACATTACAGCACCCCCTCCACCATCCTTTCTTTTACAAATACCATATTCCAAAATAGGAACAACAACAGGCTATCATTAGCCCTATTTCTAGACCCATCGAAGGCCTTTGATATGGTCAACCACAAATTATCATCCATTCCCTAAAATCCATCTCGCTAGATAACCATGCTATTCAGTGGTTCCTGCCCTATCTGAATGGCAGACAACACTGTATTATGACATTTTTTGTTGACCTGTCAAAAGCCTTTGATATGGTGAACCACCAACTACTCCTACATCACTTAAAATCTCTTTCTCTTGACAGCATTGCCTTAAACTGGTTTTCCTCCTATCTTCAAAATCGGAAACAAGCAGTGTTATGGAATACTAATCTCTCCGAACTTCTGCCCACCACTCTGGGAGTCCCTCAGGGCTCCATCTTGGGCCCTCTTCTATTTTCCATCTTTATCAATGACCTACATCTTGTCACCCCTCTAACTACTTGTATCCAATACACTGACGATACCACCATCATTTGCTCAGCCACCACCCAAACTGGCCTACACTCACTTACCCAAAAAACTTTCACCACCTTAGAGCAATGGTTCTCTAATCACTGTCTCCTCCTAAACCCTAAGAAAACTAAACTTCTCCTCTTCCTACCCACACACCAATCCCCTCTATCGACTTCTCTCTCACCTCTAACAATGGCACCCTTATCTCTCCTGACCAAACAGCCAAACTTCTTGGCATAACTATTGACAACCTACTTAAATTTGACTTTCATATCAACTCAATCATAAAAGCAACTAATAGAAAATTAGGTTCCCTCTACAGAATCAAACCATTTCTAACTCCTGAAGCAAGAACTACCATAGCTAGAACCCACCTCATATCGACACTCCTATATGCTTCCCCAGTATATACTAACCTTACTAAATACAATACCGATAAGCTTACAGCAGCCTATAATAACATTGCCAGATTTGCCACTGCCTCCCCATATAAAACACATCACTGCAAGAATCTCCGCCACCTAGGATGGCTAGAACTACCCCACCTAATTAAATACTATCAGCTCTCCATAGCCCAAAAAGCCCTTCTCCACCCTGAAAATACACCTATGCTCTCCACCCTTATAAAACCCTACAACAACCTAAAAAACCTTCGCTCATCTAACAAAACACTGATTCAAACTTCTCTATCAAAGAACACAGCAGGTGACTCTATATTTTCTAACTCAGTTGGTAAGATATGGAATCAACTTCCCCCTGACTTAATATCCCAAACATCCATCACACTGTTTAAAACTAAACTAAAACACTATCTAACCAATCACTGGCTATGCTCATGCAACAACCCAAGCTGATCTTTGCAACTCCTCACACAAACTACATCCTTACACTTCTCTCAGGTAGATTTTTCTTTCTTTTTCAGTGTTCATGCTGTCTCTTATCTATCAACTATACTCCTATCTACATTCCATTACTAACTTTCTTGTCACTTATCTATCAACTATACTCTTCTCTACATACTATTGAAAACTTTTAAACAAACTCCTTAATCTCTGCTGTATCATACTACCCATTCCAGTATTTCTGTATCAGCTATATCTCCTATTACCTTACTTTCTCATTTTCCGTTTTAATGTCTTAAGTATTTTTTGTGCTTGAAATACCCCATGTATTGTTGAATATGCTTATTGTGCTTGTAATAACTTATATATTGTGTTTATATTTTTTACCATGTATTAGATAGCGGAGCTTTTCTCCTCGGGCCTCCACTGAAAATGGACATGTATCCAGTTGGACTAGCCCGGTTAACAAATGTAAAATAAAAAATAAAAAATAAAATGACAGTGTAAACTGTCCACCCTGCTACCTCACACCCTTGGTGTCCCTCAGGGCTCTATTTGTGGTCCTTTACTATTTTCTGTTTTCATCAACAATCTTCATACTGCCATCCCTGATGCAACCTGCATTCAATATGCAGACGATTCTACCCTTATCTGCACAGCGTCCTCCTCTTTAGACCTGCAGACCTTAACACAAAACACATTTAACACAGTTGAAAATTGGCTCTCTTAATCACAGTCTGTTGTTAAATCCCAACAAAACTAAACTGCTCCTCTTTACCCCCACCAGTAGATTCACCCCATTTTCCTTCTCCATAACACCCAGCAATGGTACCTCTCTCCAGATGACCATACTAAGCTTTTAGGGGTAATAGTAGACAATAATCTCAAATTTAATCTGCATATCAATAAAACTATAAAAAACATTAATAAGAAGCTTGGCTGGTTATATAGAAGCAAACCTTTTCTAACTCCATTAGCTAGGGTTGCAATTACCTGCTCACACCTACTCTCTACCCTTCTATACGCCTCCCCCATACTCTCCAATTTGAGCAAAACTGAACTTAGTAAGCTCTCTCACTGTTACAATCTTATTGCCAGATTTGCCATAGGCTCAACATATAGGACACATCACTGTCAAAAACTCAGTCTTCTCAGGTGGCCAGAACTGCCAAGCCTACTTCTGTTCAATCAGCACACAAAATTCTGTACCACCCTGAAAATACTCCAGCACTCAAAAATATCATAAAGCCATACAGAAATTCAAGGCAACTACTATCATCCAATAAACTGTTGGTCCAAACCCACAAAGCCATTAACTCAGCCGGTGACTCCCTGTTTGCCAACGTCATTGGTAAAACTTGGAATTCACTTCCATCTAACCTTACCCTCAAACCTTCTTTAAGTCTGTTCAAAAGAGGCCTCAAACTGTATTTTAAAGAGCACTGGCTTTATCCCTGTATTATCCCTGATTAAGCACTACTTATTCAATGCCTTATTTAAATGAATATTGTATGCATCTCTTGCTCATAATAGCTTGCTGCAACCTGTTGTTTTTGTATACTATTACACACTATGTACATTGTGAATACCTACTAGAGGGCTTTGTAAATATGTTTGACTCATATCCGTTATGTTCTATCTGTGTTATCTGGAGCCTTTCTCCCTGGGCCTCCACTGAAAATGGACATATATCCAGTCTGCCGGTCAACAAATGTAAAATAAAATAAAATAAATAAATGCATTTTAAGAGGGTGAGGGCCAGCTACACATGCAAATGCCACAAACATATAACAGATACAATGAATGACAGGGTAGATGATGATACCCTGATAGTTAGGAGACGGCAGATTCAGAGACACACAAATAAAGGAAGGACACTGGTGATGGGGAGGATTGGATAACAAATGGGTGGGGGAATTGGCATACAAGGGAGAGAAACTCAGGGATAGGTGTTGGAGTGGCTATAGCCTTCTATATCAGTAGTTTTCAACCTTTTTACACTTGGGGACCAGTGAAAATAGGATAATTATTTCAGGGACTACTACGGCAGAAATAACAAACATTATTTATAAGGAACCAATTAAAACAATCACTGTTTGAGTGTTGTATGCCAACATAGTAATTTCACCAATTAAGAAAAATATATATACATAGTGTGACCATAGAAATTGAGTATACTACGTGAGAAATACTAATAAATCATTCCCAGGATACGAAGTCTGGAAACGTCTGTCCTTTTTTATGAGGAACATATGAAAAATAAGGAGAAAAAAATCTGGATATTCTGCAAAAATCTGGATAGTTGAGAGGTATTTCCCCTACCTACCTCTTACACACACACACACACACACACACACACACACACACACACACACACACACACACACACACACACACACACACACACACACACACACACACCTACCTACCTACCTCCCTCTTGTACACACACACACACACACACACACACACACACACACACACACACAAACACACACACACCTACCTCTTACACATACGTGCACACACACACACACACACACACACACACACACACACCTACCTTCCTCTTTACACACATGCACACACCTACCTTCCTCTTTACACACATGCACACACTCACACGCACGCACACACACACACACACACACACACACACACACACACACACACACACACACACACACACACACACACACCATACCTCTCAACTTCTTAGCTCAAGATATCTGGAGAAAGCATAAAATAATGGGGGTCAAAGGCCCTAAAATAGGGACACATTTTAAATATTGATCTTAAAAACTTAAAAGTTGCTAGAATAACAGGATTTGTGTTATCATACATTTTTTGAAGGATATTAAGTCTGAAACTCAAATGTATGCCATTATTTAATGAATTCAGTCCTCAGTGATTTGCTTGAAAACCACAAATTATATGAGGAACAGACCAAAAATACGAGGCAAAAATCTGCATATTCTGCAAAAATCTGGACAGTTGGGAGCTACACATACATCCCTAGCTACCTACTTCTTACACAAATACACACACACACACACACACACACACACACACACACACACACACACACACACACACACACACACACAAACAAACACACACACACCTACCTCTCACTTGTCTGTTCGTGGTCTGCATCTCAAACGTCTTCTGGCATTCAAATTCCACACATGTGGAAGATGAAGACATAAACAGCCAGTTGCACAGATGTGACAGATGTTGTGTGATCAGATGCAAAAATTAGAAAATAAGTCTCCCTTTTCACGAACCAGCAGGAAACATCTGCCAGACCGGACCCGGTCCACAGACTAGCAGTTGTAAAACATTGTTCTATGTCACATTGCCTGTGTGATACCAAGGGACAGGTCAGGTAGCACCTTAACCACTCTCTCCACTAGGCCTGTCTGACATGGTGATGGCAGGGACAGGCAGAGAAGTGAGTCTGCTAGCTGTAGCAGGTCCATTTCTTGTCAATCAATGCAGGATTCCAGGTGCCAGTCTATCAGATCTCCACCACCTCCAACCTTTACCTAGAATTCCTCACCCCCAGCAATGTCACTAGAAGAAACAGTGGTGATTCTACTAGTGAAGCACTATCAAAGCAGGAGAAGTGGGCTCCTAGTTGCCTTCCCACTGCATCTGCCAGGGTGGCAGGCTGAGTTACATTTAGGGAATGGCTGCCACTGCTGCGAGAATGGAGATCATTGCTATACCAGTGACATTAGTGGCAATGCTGTTGCAGCTGCTGTACAAAATGCAAATAAAAATGGAGAGAAATAAAATAAACAGATAATTATTAAAGAAAAGATAGTGACAGAGGGGGAGCAATAAATAAATATTTTCATAATCCAGACTTCTATAATATATGAAGCAGACTAATGAATGGCCACATACTACTGCTACAACATCAGTATAGCTATATATCAGTGTGATCCCACTAAATGCTTGCATGTATGATATCACTGTCTGTATGCTAGGATGTGCTATCTGAAAAGAGGGGACACAGGTAGCAGTCCTGATGTGTGCAGATGTGCCATGCAGTTTATGGGAAATAATACTGGTTTGCCTATAAACAGCAATTATAATATGTTGAAAGTATGTACCTCTCCTGTACTATACTTATTTTCTTGTCTAAGTCTAGCAATTATCCAGGAGAATAAACCTGTAAATGTCAAATATACAAATAAGCTATTTGACATTATGCTCACATTCAGAATACTTCAAAATGTGCAATATATGTACAAAGTACACCTTAAGAAAGGCAACATTAGCTGTGCAGGGTCACACACATGCATCCTCCTGACAGAAATCCAATAATTCAGACACTTTGAAGGAAATTAAAATTACCAACAGAAATAAAATAATATTCATCCTGTGCCTAGAAATTCTCTCCATTCTTCTCTGATACAGATGACTATTCCTGAGCTAGGAAAGAAAAGATACTCGTTATATGCCTACAAGAAGCACATTTATTGATCAGACAAACAATATCTGTGCAGAGTAAACAGATAGTTACGTGCCTGTCCTTTCATTCATTTCTTTTCCTTGCACAGCACGATGAATAGAAAAGACAAACTAGGGAAATGCAGTGAATAAGATCTTGCTGCATGCCTCCATCTCCATGGTTGATAAATGATCACTCGTGAGAAATCTGACCAGCCCTGTTACAAATGTGCCTGGCAAGATGTGGCAAATGACATAAATGCTCATGGTTGCCAAAGCAGACATTATAAACAAGTCAGACACCGGACTATTGACACAATTAGTACTGCCAAGGCTTATCCCACCAGTTGGCATGGCAGCTGTGGGTGATGGGAGGTAGTCTGTTGACAGAACCAACGTTGCCAGAAATGGAGGAGTTCCTTGCCTCTCTGCATGGGATGGGGGGATAAAAGTCCTCAGGAGGACATAGTAGAATCCTGGATATTGATCTGGAGCTTGACTGACCTCCAGGAATCTTTGTTGGAAATGATCCAGGTGTTTATGCCTTAGTGGAACAGGTAGCTGCACACTAGGTAGCTTGTGGTGTGTAGTGCAGATTACACGCACTGTTATTTCCTTTCACTGAAAGATCAGGGTTTCACAGTAGAAGACCACGAGCATAAGGTAAAGTGGCTATTATTAAGTCCTACCACTGTAGTCAGTGGTAAGCATTCATTCACTGGGATTAATGTAATGGTGATGGCTGTTATTTATTAAGGATACATCCCTTTGGTGTCTTTACAGGTAAGTTTTTATCAGACTTCCTGCCATGGATACACCACTGCTTAATGTCCAAGACAACTCAGACTCTTACAATCATGGCAGTCAAACTTTAGCATGGACAGGGGTCAAAGTGTTAGTGTTGGATACAGGCAACATGGACTCCAGAGCCCCACCACAAATAGTGGACATGGTCTCGGTGCCTGTGAAACCCAGCCTTGATGCACAGGAAGACTCAAAAAGACAGGAAGTCACAAACCTGCCTACTCCATATCTCCCCCTGTGGTGCAATCCCCCTTGGTTCATACAAGCTCACCTGAGCACAAGGATTACAGGAGTGGTTGATATGCCAGTGGTTGTAAAACCCATTGGTACTGCCTGTCTCAAATTAGCTGTCTCTACGACTGCAACCTAGAGAATGTACAGAGCTATCATAAAGGCACAGGTTAACAACACCTCAGTCCTTGCTGAGATGATATGTGTTTTACAAGCTGTGCATGACAACCTGAGGAAGTGCATGGTGGCCATGAACTGCCAGCTCTTCTAACCAGCCAACGAGTCTGGAGAGGAGTAGGGTAAGACATGGACATCCACAAGGGTGTGGCGCTCATACCACAGTGATGTATGGTAGGGCCATTGTTTATAGCCATGCAGCACTCCACCCTCTAGGCAAGGACTGGATAGTGCCTGTGAGCTTCCCAGTGAAGGGCACTGCCAAGGACAGGGGCATGCACAGTCTTCACACACATCTTCAGATGTGCTCTAGACCTGACTGTAAGACCAACCACTCTGCTGCAATGTCTGCTTAGGCTGTGTATCAGAATATACACACTTATAAGTCTACAAGCCCAAACTGTACACAGAGTCACAGCAATGGTGACAGCGTCCCCTCACTACCCAGTGCTTCCTAGTCCCCCCCCCCACACACACGTATACACTTGACATTATGGTCCTCCCCACCTGTGTAAATAATGTTAATTGTGCCCTGCCCTTTGTATTCTGTTACTTAGGTAGCCTATGTCTGATGCACAGTTTCATCAGTTTGTGCTAGAGAGAACACAGCCTGGGTGAAGGTTTGCATGCATCAGTTTTAATTTACCATACACTGCTTTATTCTAGCTCATAGGTATGAACCAGCCGCTGTGACTAAGCCAGTGCCATGGCATACTGCACCCGCCTTCGCCTGGCATAGTCCTCTCAGCAGTCAGCTCCTCCATAGAATCCTCATCAGGCATCTTTTCCACTGCCTGGTCTGGTGGAACTTCTTCCTTCTGGATGTGTATGCTCTGCTTCAACTGTTTTCTCTAAGTGATGTTATGTAACATAACACAGACTTCAAAGATCTTAATACATGTTCCAGAGTCATACCACAGGGTATTACCAGATATATCCAGTAGGCCAAACATATGCCCAGCAATGATGCAGATCTGTGACATGGACTGAGTATTTCTGATAGATGTCCTTAACCAGGCTCCAAGGTATATCCAGTATCATCAAAAAATGTTCCCCTAGTTAAAATCACACCACACCAACCTTTGATATAAGTTGCAAGTGTGCCATTTGTGACAGTCATAGGTACTGCCTGGGTGGCTTGCAGACGCATTTCATATTATACCTTGTGCATTGCAGACAACCCGGTAAGTGATGGAGTAGAAACCTTTATGGTTAATATATCTTCTTCTTACCTGATCACCAGGTGGGGACTTAATTTCAAAGTGGGCACACTCTAACATTCTCAGTATCTTAGCCATGTCATAAAAAGTCAGCATGGTGTTTGCTCTCTCCCCTGCGGTATGTGAAAATTATGTGTGCTCCTTCACAAGATGAAATGCAGCATCATTAACTGGTGCACTTTCTCTGAAACAAATGCCTGGGATACACCCAATATGTCCCCCGCTCGTCATGGAAAGATCCCTTTAGCTAGTATTCTCAAAGCTACACATATTTTGGTATCCACAGGGATAGCTACTCCACATCTTTTCAGGCTTGCTAGTTGTTGCTGAAGCACCTACCAAGAGGAGAAAATGCTGGGAAAAGAAAAGGAGCCACTTTTGTGATTTTAAGTATTTTCTTCTGATTTTTTGTTAAGTTTTACTGCTTTGCCGCCTACTTTTTGGCATTTCCCGGCCTGCTAAAGTTTATATCTGTAACAGTAACAGTACTTGGAACACATCTAGAGCCTGTTTACTGCATTTCCTGTGTTGCACTTAATTTAAAATCAATTTTTTTCTCTAAAAACTGCATTTTACCTGATTTTGGCCTAGCACTCAAGTGTGGGGTCATTTATTGCACTGTTGTGATTATTTTGCTGCTTGTGTAGCTCTGCTACCTTTAAACTACAACAAAAAGAAAAAAAAATCTTGCTTTTTTCCCACTTTCTGAAAGTTAAGAAAGTTCAGTTACAGACTTGCTGTTCTGAACTGTTTGGAAGTTTCTAGAAGGCCAGTGCTTGCTTGGGCTAAAGGGAAGTCTCTGTGTTCACCAGTGGGAGTGGTTAACACTGAACAGCCTGCCTGTCCCTGGAGGAGTGGTTACTACCTAGAAGCTGTAGTTTTATTGGCCATTTTGGGTCAATTCTAAACTCCTTGATCTCTCTCTCTTAAACCCAGGCTGCCTTGTGGTTTTGGCGTCTTTTCAGGCTTGCTAGTTGTTGCTGAAGCACCTACCAAGAGGAGAAAACGCTGAGAGAAGAAAAGGAGCCACTTTTGTGATTTTAAGTATTTTCTTCTGATTTTTTGTTAAGTTTTACTGCTTTGCCGCCTACTTTTTGGCATTTTCCGGCTTGCTAAAGTTTATATCTGTAACAGTAACAGTACTTGGAACACATCTAGAGCCTGTTTACTGCATTTCCTGTGTTGCACTTAATTTAAAATAATTTTTTTTTCTAAAAACTGCATTTTACCTGATTTTGGCCTAGCACTCAAGTGTGGGGTCATTTATTGCACTGTTGTGGTTATTTTGCTGCTTGTGTATCTCTGCTACCTTTAAACTACAACAAAAACAAACAAAAAACAAAAAAATCTTGCTTTTTTCCCACTTTCTGAAAGTTAAGAAAGTTCAGTTACAGATTTGCTGTTCTGAACTGTTTGGAAGTTTCTAGAAGGCCAGTGCTTGCTTGGGATAAAGGGAAGTCTCTGTGTTCACCAGTGGGAGTGGTTAACACTGAACAGCCTGCCTGTCCTTGGAGGAGTGGTTACTACCTAGAAGCTGTAGTTTTATTGGCCATTTTGGGTCAGTTCTAAACTCCTTGATCTCTCTCTCTTAAAACCCTACAACTCTCTTTTTGCACACTGATCAGCGTTGGGCAGCGCCACCTAAACAGGTTTAAACTATTTCAGGCTCCACAAGGTCTGCTCTTCACTTTTTCCCTTAGAACTGTTCAAACTCTCAAAGTAATCACTCTATTCTCTTTCTAAAGCCCTGCACTTGCTCAGCTCTTATAAGGAAACACTAACTAAAGCACTACATCCTCCTTGATTTCTCATAAGTATTAGACTCCCGATTGGTCCTTCCTGATCAAGTGAAAAATCAGTTCCCTTCCCTAATCTGATCAGTAAAAAAAAACAGTTCCCTATACTAATCTGGTATGTCCAAGGGTCAGTTTCAAGGTTGCTCTCCAGTCCAGCTGGTGAATCTGGGAATTTTGAGGCAATGTTACAATTGCCTTATATACACAGACAACCCTCTCCTCCTTCCAACAAACTCTAATACATGTGAGAGATGCAGTTACACAGCCAAACTGGAGGCAGAGCTCTCTCAACCCAAGACTGGCACAGTCAGTCAGGAGGAAAAGGTAACCACCCACACCACAAATCCAGTCTCACACAGACCTATTGCATCTGCATACCCAACACATAAACACACAAAAACATACTCGGAGGCTCTAAATAAAAATCTGCCTAAACAGCAAAGACCTCCTAAGCAGATAGCCAAGCAACAGCCACCCCTCAACAATACCCACAAATCACATATCTCACAAAATCAGTGTGCCTCACAGTCACAGCCCATAAGGCCAAACAACACACCAAATACACTTGTTATAGGGGACTCTATTGTCCGGCACACTGACATCCCACTCACCAGACTGAACAAGGAGAAGGTCACTGTAAGCTGCCTGTCGGGTGCCAGGATCTGCCACATAACGCAAGCACTCAGGTCACTCCAATGTAAGTACAAGTATGACTCCATCATTGTCCATGCTGGTGTGAATGACCTGAGACGTACCTCCCTGGACTACATGAAAAGAGACATAGAGGAGCTCTCTGACCATGTAGCCCAGGCTGGTATGTCCCTGACCTTGAGTAGCATCTTGCCCTCACCAAGAATGATGCCACAGCATAAAGACAAAATGATCAGTTTCAACAATTGGCTAAAGTATTGGTGTCATTCAAAGGGGATGCAGTGTCTGTCAGCCTGGGATGACATGCTCGACAAGCCACATTGCTTCGCTAGGGACGGCTTGCACCTGTCAGCCTTAGGCTTTCGTATACTGGCCAACGCTCTTGCCACCCCCATAGTGCCTTTTTTAGGCAAAGCTCAAAGGACAAACCCATCTCCATAGACAACCCAAAGATAAAAAAACTAAAGGTAATGCTACTCAATGCCAGAAGTCTAAACCTCAAGATGCACGCACTCGAGACTCTCCTCAGTATGGAGAAAATCGATGTCTGTGCAGTAACAGAAACCTGGTTCAAGGCTCATGAGAGCACCCCAGCACTACCAGGTTATAACTCATATCATGTGTTTCAGCCCCAAAACTCGGACCGAAGCACAAAAGGAGGGGGAGTATCTATATTCATCAAAGATACCTACACCTCCAGGTTAGTGGCACTGCACGAAGCATCAGAAACCATCCATGTGCAACTAACAGCGGGCAAAACTGCCTTTCAGTTTGTAGCCTGCTACAGAACATCCACCCTATTACAGGAACCCCACTTGGCATTCCTGAGAACACTGGAGAATATGAAAGTCTCTCCAAACTCTATGTTATTGGGTGACTTCAACTACCCAAACATTAACTGGGAAAACTACTCAAGCCCAAACACCCGTGCCCAATGGTTCCTTGAATTTATAAACTCTAACGCAATGGAACAACTGGTCACCACTCCCACAAGTGGGAACAACATATTGGACCTGGTCATCACCAACATGGGGACTCTATGTTCCACACCAGAGGTAAACCCCTCATTGGTAAGATCAGACCATAAACAAATTTCCCTGGACATCCATATCCCATCCCCACCCCCAGCCAAGGAAATCACTGTAAAGAATTTCTCAAAAGCCAACTTTGCACTTCTCAAGACTGAGATGGAATCCTTCAAAGCCCCTGGGCCAGAGGATAATACAGCCCAATCTGCAGAATCCTTTACAAATGCATTCTATGAGCACCTGCAGTAATGCATGGATCGTGCTATCCCAAATAAAACCAAGACTCACTCCTCCAAAAACAGGAGACCAGTCTGGTGGACCCCGGCCATAAATAAGCTATACAACAGAAGGAGGAAGCTACTACATGACAGAGCAAAATCCCAAAAAGGGAAGGCATCTCTGATCAGTATTAGCAAGAAACTTCAATCCCTCATAAAATCATCAAAGGCCAGTTTCGAAAGAAAAATTGCCCTAGACACTAAAGATAATCACAAGGCCTTCTTTAGTTATGTCAGAAACATGGGCAGAAACTCCCAGATATGCTCTGAATTGTTGCATAATGGTACAAAATATACCGAACCTACAGACATAGCCAACATCCCGGCAGACAGATTCAGCGCAAACTTCTCCCCCCCTCCCCCCCCAAAGGAGCAAACACCTATCCCAACTGAATGTAACCTCCCTGACATCATAGATGCACAGGTGAAAGCTGCCCTCTCCAAAGCAAAAAACACAGCATCTCTGGAACCGGACGGTGTCCCAGGCTGTGTCTTACATGAGCTCCAAGAAGAACTGAACCCTCACATTAAGTCACTGTTCAAACTTAGCCTTACTACAGGATATGTACCCAAAGAATGGCGTACAGCTACAGTGGTCCCACTCCACAAAGGTGGTGCCACAACGGACCCTGGAAACTATCACCCCATAAGCCTGACTAGTCTGGTCTGTAAAGCTATGGAGCGTATTATCATGGAATTCATAAACAAAGACATTGGGAGCCTCCAGACACTGGACCCTACCCAATTCGGCTTTGTTAAGGGCAGATCTTGCCTCTTAAACCTAGTTGATTTCTTTGAAACAGTTACCAAAGCCATAGATGAGGGCAAGGTAGTCCATAGGTTGGTAGGTTGGTATTAGGCTATTGACCCTAGGGCCTAAACAAGCCTAGCCATAACAATTCCCTGGATATTTCTTCCCACAATATTTACTTCCCTGGACCCCTGTCTAGCAGAGTGACTGACATGATCCCCGGGGTGAATTTCCTATCTCCCATCCAATCATCAAGGTTCCTTTTGAAGAGGACCAAGGAGGTGCTCTGCTTGACATGTATGGGCAGTCTATTCCAGAGTATGGGGAGTGTCTGGGTCAGGAACCTGTCCCTCCAGCATGTTTTGTTCATTGTGGTGACAAGGTTTAGATCCCTGGAACATGTGGCTCTGAGGGATTGCGATTTCTTTAAGTGGAGCATGTCCAACAGCTCAGGGTTTGACATGGCTTTGTATGTTAAGCAGAGATTGCCTCTGAGTAGACGATATGCCACAGAGTATAGCTGGAGTTTTTTTAGACGATCAGCATAGGGCATCTACTTTAGGCCTGTGATTCTTTTAGTGAGGTATTTCTGCAGCCTTTCCAGCTGTTGCAGATGTCTTGTGAGGGACATACCAAACGAGGCATTGTACTCTATAATGGGTCTAATGAGGGATGAGTACAGTGGGACAATGACCTCCTTTTTTCTAGATGAAAAGCACTTAGTGATGAGGTGTGCCACATAGAAGGATTTCCTGACTGTTGTAGCGATGTGGTTATCGAAGGTGAGATAACTGTCCACCTGTGTCCCTAAGTCTCTCATCACACTTTCGGTGTTTAGTGTACTGCAACCTAAGTTATAATTCATGGGTACATGGTTTTTCCCAAAGGGGATAACTATACATTTCTTGGCATTAAGTTTTGTAGAATATCCACATCATTTGGGGATTCAATAATGGCTCCCAGTTTGCAGTCATCTGTGAACTTTGTTAGCCAGAGTCCCTTAGGGTTGGCCTGTACTTCAGAGAAGTAGATGCCAAACAAGAGCGGTCCCAGGACTGAACCCTGAGGTACTCCACTTGTCACTAGTCTGGAGCTGGATTTGAAGTCAGCTACTTTTACCATGTGGGTTCTGTCAGTAAGCCAGTTGGCAACCCAGTTGGCAAGTCCACACAGCCTACCTGGACCTCGCAAAAGCCTTCGACACAATACCCCACTCTGGCATCATAAATAAGCTTACCAGCTTAAATATCAACCCCTATATCACAAGATGGGTTGCAAACTGGCTCAGAGATAGAACCCACATGGTCAGAATCTCAGGTGCCATGTCCAAATCCAAACCAGTTACAAGTGGCGTCCCACAGGGCTCAGTTCTGGGACCTCTCTTGTTCGGTATATGCTTCTCTGAGGTTCAGGCTAACACGGGGGGATTATGGCTGACAAAGTTCACAGATGACTGCAAACTGGGGCCATAATTGAATCTCCAGCTGACACAAGCATCCTCCAAAAGGGTCTCACAGAGACGGATGCTTGGTGCCAGAGCCACGGCCTCAAGCTAAATGCTAAAAAGTGCATAGTCATCCCCTTTGGGAAAAACAAGGTGCCCACAAATTACCACATAGGTGGTAATCCATTAAGTACGGAAGAAGTAATTAGAGATTTGGGGACCAACGTAGATAGTAATCTCTCCTTTGATAATCACGTTGCCAAAGTGGTTAGAAAGACCTTCTATATAGCCCACCTTATCACGAAAGGGTTCGCATCTAGATCAAGAGAGGTCATTGTGCCCCTCTGCTCGTCAGTCATCAGGCCCATAATTGAATACAATGCCCCTTTTGGGATGTACCTTACCCGACACCTACAGCAACTGGAGAGACTCCAAAAGTACCTCACCAAGAGGTTCATGGGCTACAAACAGATGTCCTATGCAGCTCGACTAAAGAAACTCCAGCTCTACTCAGTTGCTTACCGCCTACTCAGAGGCGATCTATGCCTGATGTACAAAGCCATGTCAAACTCAGAATTAATGGACATGCTCCACCTCAAAAAAATCCAAGTCCCTTAGAGCTACACACTCTAGGGACCTAAACCTCAGCACAAAAATAAATAGGACATCCTGGAGGGACAGATTAATTTCCCAGAGGCTCCCCTCACTCTGGAATAGAATCCCAATTCATGTTAGACATAGCCCCTCGCTGACCCTCTTCAAGTGAAATTTGGACACGTGGATGGGAAATCGCAAACTCACCCCTGGGATCTCTCCTGTGTCCCTGCTAGACAGAGGCACAGTAAACTAATCTTAAAAAGGTACCTTCTGTGACCTACTTTACAGAGGCACATTAGGCTAATCTAATAGGGAGGCAAAAGTCAAATACACTCTGGCTAGGCTTATAAATGCCCTAGGGCAGATAGCCTGGTATCTACCTATGAACCTACAAACCTATGACATGTTGATCAGATCCTGCATGATGATTCTAGACAGACATTGGTGGTCTATGATATCAGTGTCATGAGTGTTATAAACTGTTAGTTGGGGATGGATAACATGGTCCTGCTGAGGATGATGATGATGATGGTGATGATGCAAAACATCATAACTACCAGTGATGAGTAAAGCCTATTGCATACATAGGGTTCTTAATGCTGTGTCTATGCCCTAAATCATTCCACAATTCACCTCTTGTAACACCAGAATGTTAATGCAGTCATTAACTCTGAAGGTAAGACCTCAATTCACAGTATAAATAAATCTGTGAATTGCTCTGCCATATTGTTTACTCCATTTGCATCCATGGTGTCTGCATGGAGAATATATTAAAATTGCAGCTGAGGTGATAGCATATCCTATCTCAGTTCTCATCAACTGATCCACAGTTGAATGCAAGGTCCCTTTGCTATGGAAAAATATTTTTCATTATGTCATTGCACAGAGGTGGAGTCAGCACAGATTCTCAAACTACAGCCCTGTAGCCATTTTAGTCTCCTTATCCAAAATATTAGAGAACTGCATATATACATACACAATGCCTCAGCTACCTTCCCTCAAACCATCTCCTCTCTCCAATACGACATGATTTCTGACCACATCACAGCACAACTGCTGTATTGAATTTTCTTAATACTATAAATGCACATAGATCTGTCAAAAGCTTTTGACACTATGCTATGCTGCTCACTTATCCAGATTTTCACAAACTGCAAAGATTTTTACCTCATATTATCGGTCTGTTTCTCATAAAATGTGTGGTTTTCTGGCAAATTACATCAGACTGAAGTCACTAAATGACATACATTTGAGTTTTAGAGTTTATATCCTTCAGAGAATGTATGCTAACACAAATCTTGTAATTCTAGCAACTTTCTAAATTATAAGAGCAATATTTAAAATATGTCTCTATTTTTGGGCCTTTGTCCCCTCATTTATTTTAGACTTTGCCCAAATTTCTTACATTAAGAACTTGAGTGGTATGCACAATGTCACATGAAAAACTTTGACATAAGTTCTCCTCTACTGGACTTGACAACTCTTCACTTCTCTAGTTTCACAGCAAGCTCACAAATAGTGCCCAGGCAGTCAAATGGCAAAATGCTTTCTTCACTTTCCTGCCAGTAACTATCAGTGTCCCACAGAGATCCATATTAGGCCCAATACTCTCAACTTAAACACTGCAACTAACAATGTTGCTTTTGCACAATGAGCAGACTACTGTACCCCGATCTGCTCTGCCAAAACTCTTCCTAAACTCCAAGACCTTTCACAACAATCCTTCTTGTGTATTGAAACATGGCTAAAAATGCAAAACTGCTACTAAACTCTTTAAAAAAACACAATTCTTTATAACCTCATCCAATAATGGTAAAGTTGAACTGCTAAATCAAACAAGGCGTCTGGGCTTCATCATAAATAATAAACTGAAATCTGACTACCACATATCAAACAGCCAAACAAAAAAAAAAACATCAAAAAGTAGATTCTTTATACAGAGTCAAAGCTTTTTTCACTAACACAGCCAGAAAATATATATCCTCATCCTTCCTACTACTGTCTCTACTTTATGATGTCCCTAGTTTCACGAACTTTTAGGTCATATAGTTAATTAGACAGAATAGATACATTTGTCACAAACTACCAGTACAAGAGCGTACCACTGCCTAGTATTCAAAGAACTAGACTGGTTAGAATGGTTATGCTACCTAGTACTTTGTTAGCTTACTATAATACACACAGCTGTATATAAGCTGAAAGCTGCCCTGTTCTCATAAATCTAATAAAACCTTATCCCCTAAAAGAACATTATGATGTAAAGATAGATCGCTGCTTACAATAACCAAGTCATCACACAGTATAGGAGACTCCCTGTATTCAACACGTATTGCTGAATTAAGGAACCCAATCCCCTAATTAGTGAAATCAGCCCAGAATGTTAGTTCTTTCAAATCACAGTTAAAGCTTAATTTCATAAATGCATGGATCTGCCCCTGTACCTCTCCAGGATGACCTCCACTCCGCCCTAGTCACGAAACTGATAGCCAGATTCTGTTTAGCACTTTAGTCATCAACTTTATCTCTCCTGTGAGTCTATACCTAAAAACACTGAATACTCTAGTCTGTATAGATCGACACAGCTCCTTCATCTCCCTAGCTCAACCTGTTCTTCTCAGCCTTCTCTATAACTCACCTGTATCGCAGTGCTTTCACTTATGTTAACACCCAATTAATAATACTCACACTTTCCTTTTCACAACTAATAATACTCACACTTTCCTTTTCACAATTAATAATACTCACACTTTCCTTTTCACAATTAATAATACTCACACTTTCCTTTTCACAACTAATAATGCTCACACTTTCCTTTTCACAATTAATAATACTCACACTTTCCTTTTCACAGCTAATAACACTCACACTTTCCTTTTCACAATTAATAATACTCACACTTTCCTTTTCACACTGCTTCTGTGCTTTCATCTGTCCCAGTCATCATACTGTATCTCATTTCAACATATCCTATGAATCTTAATTTCCTTAAACTTCAACAAGCTTTATTATATCTCAGAATCTGTACTGCTACTTAAATTATTAATAAGCCATCAAATTATGTAGACATGCTGTCTGATTTAACCATTTTAAAGTTATACTTTTTCAACATCTGAACAATGTTGGTTTTAGAACAACTGCTATAAATTGTATTCCTTCACACGTACTGTGTACCTAATATATTTATGTCTTCAATTTCTAGCAAAATTGCCAATGTCTGTGAATCTACTCTGTAATTTTGTTAACTGTTGTTTCTTAGAGTGTATAAAACTTGTATGGTAGTATCTGGAGCTTTTCTCCCTGGGCCTCCACTGAAAAGAGGTTTTGGATAAACCCAGTCACACTCTCCTGGTAAAGAAAGGTTATATAAAAAAATCAAAAATTATAATGCCATTAGCATAATATGCAGGCCACAGAATTTCTCAGCCTCCCTACCCACATTCAGGGCATCTCTGAATTGCCTGTACTTTGCAAGTGGTTGTTTATTATGGAAATTGTTTACCATGACATGGAAATGTTTCTGAATCCTAAGGTTAATTCTTAGAAGGATTAGTTAGTTCACATTACCTGATCTTTCTCCTTAGTTCTACAAAGCCTTGTTTTAATTGTACAGTGATGATTAGATACTGCTTTCATTATTTGTGAATTGTACAATGACATTTTGATGCATTTTTCATTTTCTTCTTTTGCAATTCTGTATTCTTGTACTCAACATTTTGTATTTTTCTGCAGATTTTCCCCCCAGGCCTCCACTGAAATGTTTTTGTTTTTTTTGCCCAGACAGACTTTCCCAATAAAAAAATGCAAATATATAAATAAATAAATTAATAACAAAATGATGTTTTATGTATTCCAGTATAGGATATGAATTTGCTACAATGCTAACTCACAGGAACTTGAATAAAGTCAAGGATGGTTTAAGCAAATATCTGTAAGATTAGGACTGACTGTACAAGGTTCTACAGTTATTAAATACATTCCTTGTAACATGCTGGACTCTATTTGTTGATACTAAACCAGGTTAGTCTATTTAACAATGATCTACAATGGTTAATGTTGACTTACCTGCATAACAAGCGGTAGATTAACCCACTGCTTTGGCATCATGAAGGTATAATGTCTTGCATATATGAATGAATGAATGAAAGACAAAGACCATTCACATACTTGTTCTTACATTTTTATCTTTTTTTTTAATACCTTTGTTGAATTATCGCTTAAGACACAGGCAAACATATATTTATATATAAGGAAACAAACCATATTAACATGTTCATATCATCACACTTAACAACATCTGCCATCTACCTGAGGAAAAAAAAAATTCTTTTGGAGTCTGCTAAGAGTATAAAAATACCTATGCAAACACTTCCAAGCAAAGATCCTAAATCTTCTAAACGTTGTAACATTTTTATTAGTTTTGTAAAAAGGCAGGAAGAAGAGTAGGACAATCGCCAGCCTTTACTGAACTGCCAGTGTGACATGATACGCTGAGTATAAAGGATTTAATGTGGATGTGACACATGGGTAACATGAAAGGGGCAGAATATTCTGTATAGTGGTTTTCTAACTGTTGGATGGAATTTTTTAAGTTAAAAGGGGGATCACAACTGTTACAAACAGGCATGACAGGAAGGCAGGTTTAGTTTTGCTGCAGCAGGCTATATCAAGATTTTAGATTAAGGTTAGTTTATCTGATGACTTTGTTATTGGACTCTGCATGCATACCCAAACTTTTAGAAGTTTAGCTAAATGTTTGCTTGTCTTTTATTGGAAAATTTGATAACCTGATCTTCTAACCATCTGTTTTCAGTTTGCGTTGTTGACAATGATTACAAATTTAAATATTTTAGTCATGTTCCAGTAGGTTAAAATACTTTTTTCTTGTCAGTAACTTTTTTTTTCTGTGCAGACTGAGGAAAAAGATTTACATGAAACTTTTAAAATGACGGCTAATAAAGTTACATTTATCAATCTGACATTGAAAATGCCTATAAGATTCAATTTAAAATGCTGCTGTTGTCAGGTACTGGGATCAAATAATTAGAGTGGGAAAGGTAATAGAATGGGAGGAGGCCAATAATTCATTTGGACTGAAGGCTAGAGTGTATTTCCCCATCAAGGATTCATATCAGAGTATAAGCAAAGAGAAAGGTATAGAGCGATCCTAGGTGAAATACCAGCACTGGTAGAGTTTTTAGTAGAATCTAGAACAGAAGTTGTTGTTAAAAAGGGATTATTTATTTATTTTTTCATTCATTTATTTATTTCAGTTTGATGACCGGGGAAGTCCACTGGGCCTAAAAAGAGCCCGTTTTCAGTGGACACCCAGGGAGAAAAGCACCAGTATCAATGACAAACATATTAGCATATACACATACAAAGCAAAGAAGTCATACAGCTTTATGCAGCATTCTACAATAAAAAAAAATTCTGCATTCTACAATAATAATAAAATCTAGCAACTGTACTGTCTAAGAGTCATTAACAGTGAATTACAATTGAAATTTTACATTCCATAATAGTAGTAAAAATCTAGCAACAGTATAGTCTAAGGGTCATTAACAGTGAATTACAATTGAGGACACAAAATTGTTGGAAATAAACTATTAACAAAATTTGGAGTTTAAGGAGGAATAGGAGAGCAAATGATGTGAGTGCAGAGGTAATACATAGAGTTAGAACGTGACTTTTGATATAGGAAGGTCCTATGTGGGGAAAGAGCAAGTGCATTCCCACTTTGAAGATAGGTAGGAATGGAGGAGGGATTTAAAGTTAGAGTGGTTATACGTATTTCTAAGAGATTAAGGAGGAAGAGAGTTCCATAGTTTAGCTAAGGAGCAGGATAGCAGAGAGTGTCCAGGTGGCCGAAGAGGTTTGTAAATTTTGAGCAGGTTCTGATTTTTCTGACCTAAATGAGCGATTAGGAATATAGGAGGTTAAGGAGGTGGAGAGAGAGAGAGAGAGAGAGAGACAGGAGGATGGGTTAAATATGAGCTTATAGGCAGTGGTGAGTTTAAGGAGGTTCACATAGTTGGGAAGCATGCGCCATTACAGTGAGTGTTGGGAGATGCAGTGATGGGATGAGTTCCTAGAGCTGGCGGCAAATTTGCAGATTTTATTGTAGCAGGCTTCTAATTTAGTTTGAAGGCTGAGATGAAGATTCAAGAACAGATAAATTAGTAACATTAATATTAATAATTAATATAAATATTAATATAATATAATTAATGTAAATATCAATAATTACTATAGATATTAGTAACATTAATAGATAATTAGGGATAATTAGTAAGGCATATAAAACACTGCATGGTAACTCCAATAATCAAGTACAGGAAGTTGAAAAGGATTGGAAACAGAGACTGGATAAGCAATTCACAAGGAAAGAATTGGAGGATATATGTTTGTCTCTCAAATATGCAACAAAGTCTAGAAGTTTTAGTATCTTTGCCTGGAAGTGTTTGCATAGGCATTTTTATACCCCAAGCAGACTCCAAAGGTTTTTTCCTCAGTTAGATTGCAAATGGTGGAGGTGTGATAGGGAAGAAAGATAACTGGGAACACATTTTTTGGAACTATAATGAGTTGGCAGACTTTCAAAATGCCTGCAGACTACTCTGTCAGAAATATTGGGTGAGCAAATTGGTGTAACTAACAAAATTAATCTGTTGAGCTGTGATACAGAATCAGAATTGCCTACACATAATAAGGCCTTTCTGGGTTTAATTCTGGTGGCTACCAAAAAAGCAATTTCTAAAAAATGAAAATCAAAGTCTAAACCAACCATACTAGAAGTAATGAATATAGTAAAATAAATAAAAGAACTGAAAGTGGGATCTTTAAAAAATGGTAGGAGCAAATTACATAGAAAAAATGGTAAAATGTTGGAACAGTACATGCAGAATAATGTGTTCATGGAGGAATGAGGTTTAATGGAAGGCAGAAATTGAATGAGACATGTAATGTTTGACAATGACTGTATAGAAGATTATATGGGAAATATAAAGCTTGCAACTGAAAATATGTAAATATGGTTTATTTCCATTTATATAAATGTATGATTGCCTATGTCCTAATTGATAATTCAATAAAGATGATTTCTGTTTAAAAAATCTGCTGTTCATTGAAATGTACAATTACATAATATACAATCAGCAGCAGAAAACACATTGAGCATTTTCTTATACTGAGCAGCTGAAACTCAAACTTTTTTATGAGGGACAAATGCCTAATTAAATATTGCTCTTAAAAGCTTATAAAATTAATAAAACAGCAGGTTTTGCTTTAGCATTCATGTTCTCAGGGATATAAAATCTGAAATTAATTTTTACAAGGAATGGACCAAAAATATGAATCAAAAATCCGAACATTCTGCATAATTCTGGACAGCAACCTGATGTTTTTGCCCTTATTAGAAAAACTGCAGCTTTTATAGGCAATGCAGGCAAAGAATGTTTTTTTATGTAACTATCCTACACTTGCATATACCCAGATGGCACTCCAAGGGAAGGACGTAAAATAGGTCCAATATGCAAAGGTTGCATGCTCGTGCAATTAACTCAGACCACCAAATAAGTCATTACCCTCACTCCACTGTTACAGGCTAGATGCACTCATTAGTTCCCTAGTCTTCAACCAGAGAGCCTTTACAGAATGCCTTCCTCAAGACAGGCACACATGCCTTTCCCACCTCCCTGGAAGAGGCAAACAGATCAAAGATTCATTATTCTCTACCCCAGCCAAAACCCACATCACCAGACTGCTAGCTGAATTCAAATAATTTGCAGCACAGGTGGACACCTAGCCACTACTCCAGTAAACCATCCGTGTGCCTGAAATGTAGTGGTCAAGATTTATGTTTATATTATAAAAGAGATGTCTTAATACACTCGCAATTTGAAATCACAGTCACTAGTGTATAATCTAACCTAACTATACTTGTCTTGCAAACTGGTGAACTTTGAACTAGTCAGATAATGTTATGCAAGTTTCAAATAAACACAAGAGGCAACAGAAAACTGTGTGTCAATGTCTTAGTATGCTGCACACACACACACACACACACACACACACACACACACACACACACACACACACACACACACACACACACACACACACACACACACACGTATCAAGAACAATTTCCATGTCAAACACTAGTATTACATTTCATTACTATCGTTAATGTGAAGCTCTGCTTTCAGCTGTAGTAGTTAGGTGCCACCTTCTGATGAAACAGGAAACCACTGTTTTGTCTTTATGCTCTGATGGGTTAGCTGCTCACGTTTTCAATAGCCAGACCATGCAGTGCTAAATTGTAAGACTGTTAAGATCACTACAAAAGGAAAGTACCAGTTCCCTGTCCTGTAAAAACTTCTTAGCTGATTATGTAAAGGATAGGTTGCAGACAGTATGCAGGGCTTTGCCCTATAAAGAAAAAAAATATTTTTCCATTTTTGTAATCATTGGTGGAAACTGTGTAATTTACATTCAATCTACAGGAGGATGGAAATCATCCAGGAACTATATGAAGCTATTTTACATAGCCCTCAAACATTCCTCACTTATTTGTAGAAAAGCAAAGGAATATATGTTGAAACTGTAGCAAAATGCAGCAATAGAAAGTTAAAACAAAAAAAGATGAATTGCAACAAATAGTGAAATATATCCCTGGTAATTATACCATTTGGCATTACTACATATTTCAGCATTTAAATCAATTCTATATTTTTTTATATTATCTGTAACCTCCATCATAGAAGCAAATGTTTGATACAAAAATACTAATGACAGAATATGAATCATTCCATATAATTCTGTTTGATGATATTTATTAAACTTTCATATTCTTGAGTTAGTTTCTCCAAGTTAAGGTATTTTTTTAAATGAACAACATTCTTGTACAAAAAATGCTAATGGTAATTATTCTGTAATAATTATGGCAAAATATATTATATTAGGAATAGCAAAACCAAATATTCTTTTGTACTACTTTAAAATGATATATGTCTATTAGCAGATCATTTTGATGCATAGCTATACCACCAAAATGCATATATCAATAGGCAGTAATTTTATAATATCCAGAATGTAATGTCCTAGCATTGTAAGCTGGTGAGATTGTTTGCCATATGCAGTTACCCAACTCCAAGCTCACAAATCTGCTGCATTATTTTAAATTAAACACATCTAAATTCAAAAGATTTTCATTTGTTAATATTTCTTATAACATTCTGGTGTCTGAAATGTCCATACAGGATGAAGAATGAATGTATTTCAGATTTTGTTGTAAAAGGGAACTGAAACTTGTTTTGTTGGCTGGTATAAAAAAGATCCAAATCGTTTCACCGTGGTATAGGTTCTCAGTCTCTGCAACAGTAAGCCTTGCTATAATCATTCAGAAGTCCTTAAGCCACCACTAAAAGCCAGAATAGTACCTTAGGCCTCTCCATATCAGAATGCTGGAAAGAAGCTATAGGAGCAGACCAATATCCTTTCCAACACAAACAGGCACAAATGCATATGTGTGCAACCATGCAAGCATGTGCATGCTTGGGCATGCACACTCATACTTCTCAACTGTTTAGAGTTTAGCAGAATGTTCAGTTTTTACCTCATATTTTTTAACCTGTTCATCATAGAATTTGTAGTTTTCTGACAAATCAGTGAGGATGAGTCATTAAATAATGACAGGCATTTGAGTTTTAGACTTCATATCTTTTAGAAAATGCATGCTAATGCAAAACCTGACAACTTTCTAAGCTCATAAGAGCAATAATTAAAATTTGTTCTGTTTTTGGCCTTTGTTCCCCCTTACTTTGGCTTGGTTCAGATTTTTTAGTTACCTCTCAACTGTATAGATTTTTGCAGAATGTCCAGATTTTTGCCTCATATTTTTGGTCTGTTTCTTGTACAATCACAGTTTTCTGGCAAATCATTGATGGTTGAAGTCAGAAAATAATGAAAGACATTTGAGTTTTTATCTTTATATCCTTCAGAAAATTCATGCTAATGCAAAACCTACTTTCTAAGTTTGTAAGAGAAATATTTAAAAAGTGTCCTTATTTTGGGCCTTTGTCCCCCTTTATTTGTGGCTTTCTCCAGATTTGTTGCTCTAAGAGGTTTAGAGGTATGGAGGGTACCACTATCTGACTTACTACAAATTCCTTTAACTATTTATTCACAATCAGATGCATGTACTCATTTTATTTCATTTAGTCTAATCCATACCACCTCATGACAGCACTACCAAACAGCTTCACTAAATGCCATTTTTATACATGCATATTTGGTCCTGCTCTAAGCAAGCCATGGCTTTCCACAAAGGTTGACTTCAACATATAGGAAACCCACATTAACTGATTTCTGTCCTTCATTCATTCAGTATTAATTCCCTAAAATATGCTTTAGTCAATTCCTGGTCACAGGGTGCAGTAGCCTACCCTGTTACTCTGACGGTGGAAGGCAGAGAAACTAATCCTGCATTAGATGCCAGTTCACTACAGGATGCTGTCATATGTACACTCATTCATACACCGAATGCAGACCCATGAGCAATTTAGAGGTTAGCCAGTTTACCTTCAGGATGTCTTTTGGCTGCAGGAAGAAGCTGATATACCTAGCAAAACCCCACAGGGACAAGGTCTACACAGAAGGCATCCTAGCCAGTCACCATGCTGGAGAACCAAATGCTATGAGATAGCAATAGCAAAGACTGCACTTTTTTATGTTGACCTACATAACTTTTACTTATAAGCAAAAGTGAACTGAGAAACATGGGGGAAAGCACCAAATAAGTGGAGTATATCGCCTCTCAATTTACAGAATGTATTGCCTTGGCTCTCTCTTGCTACATATCAAAACTTCTTGTTTCATATTCCAGTACTGACTCTAAGATGCATGTGTTGCATTCCTCAAGTGCCATATTTTGGATAAGATATTTAAACTGCAGCACCATCTGCCTGAGCTGGTGGCAGGTTAGGTGGATGTAAACTATCTCACTGAATACCAGTGGTGTTTCTATTAAAATAAAACTAACAAGTAAAATATGACATTATACAAAATACACAGCAGGGCAGATTTTATCATAGACTATCCTAGACTTTAATTCCCACAGCCTCTGCTTGTCTAATGAGTGATTCTGAGAAAGTCACTTAACCAGGCAGTGCTTCTGAGATGACAACGTTCATGTGCGTAACTGCTCTACCCTAATATGTGTGTGTGTGTGTGTGTGTGTGTGTGTGTGTGTGTGTGTTTATGTATGTGTGTAAAACAAATAGCACAAATAAAATACAAAATATATAAATAAAGTAGCCATCACAGAGCATCTTTGAGGAATCTCCTTACCCCAAATAATATATATTGATGCACAGACCTGACTAACATTATACATAAAAATCATAATGCAGCAGAATTCTGAGATACTCTGGGCTTATGAAAATGAGAAAATATTAATTGTGACATTTGTTTGATCAGCAGCTGTTAAACATATATCTTAACCTGGCACTATGTTATACCTTCCTTCATAATTAACATTAATGCCAGTCATTTTTAAAGAGGTGACCATCTGTCTTAACTGACTTCAGTTTGCTCTTCTTTCTTGACCACCCCAAGATGTCAGCCTTTGCCTCCTTCCATACCCTTAAATGCAGGCTGCATATGTTTCCTGCCTCAGTAACAGAATATTCAGAGTAAAAAAAATCAACAAAATGTTCTACCACCACAAACAAATACAAAAAAAGACTCTCACGAATTAGTAATGCCCAACCCCACTCTTCTCAGCATTTATCCGCAGCCTAGGATCCACTCCCATGTACTAATAGTCTTACATAAACACAACCCAAGACAAACACCAAAGCTCACTGTATTGCCAGCCACTGTAGTATGCACACAGTGGTCTGATAATCCAACTCAAATAAATCCAGAAGCATGCTTAGTGATGTCTCAAACACATAAAAACAGCAACAAAAATAGATTCATAGGTGCGTGTACAAGACTAATGACCACTGGGGACTTTGTAAGCCAAGCCATGCATCCCAAATCTCTGACAAGTTCTGGAACACTAGGTAATGTAAGCAGGGACTTTGGAAATGAATGATTTACAAAGAAGGGCCTGGGAAATGAACCATTTACAGCCTTCCTGTGTCCATTAGTGCTAAACTAGGGGTGAATTTTTGATTCCCAATCCAGTTGTCCAGGTTACACTTGAATTGGGTTAATGTGGAACTCTGTTTCACATAGATGGTTAGTCTGTTCCAGAGAAGGGGTAGTCTGTGGGATACATACCTATCTCTCCAGCAGGTCCTATTTATATCACAGGCAAGGCAAGGTTTAAGTCTTTAGAATGGGTAATTCTGGTGCTGTCTGTCTGTGGATATGCAGCCGGTCCATCAGAAGCATAAAAAGCACAATCCTAGAATGAGTTTATCTGTTCCAGTCTTACTATATGGGAACATCCCCCACTCTGTCACTACTAATATGACCAAAGCAGTGGTCAACATTACTCACAAAATAAAAGTGAAGTACAAATTTGTCAGATTTCTTACAGCGCAGATTGAACAGTACATAGCTAAGAACATAATCCTAAGCAGGAAGAGATAACAGGTTGCTATTATGTACAATAGCCCACTTTTATACATTATTAAACAACAAGCGACAGCAAACTATGTTTGTTGACATACAGTCACTCATTCAATCTCTTTAAATCAAAGAAACTGCTCTACTCTTCTCTGTCTCTGTCTCTGTCTCTCTCTCTCTTTTCCTCTCTCCACCTGACCTTATAGCAGCCAAACTGATCTGCATCTTTGCCCAAAAGACACTTTTCATGGAACACTGCTCACCATTTAAATATAAAATGTGTTTGACTCCCACTCTCTGTGATCCCTCTTCACAAACCAGGGATGTTGCATGACTCAACAGACCACTTCCACATGGATGTCTGCTGAAACTCCATGGACCACAACTGAAATCCATACAACAGCAACACTAGAAATGCAAGTAAGGGATGTGAGATTATAATAAGTCCAAGGTAGTAGTATCTCAACATGTTCTTCTTATTCCATTGTTTACCAGCTTGAGAGCTAATATATACAAATGTCAGGGAAGGATGCAGGGGAAACCCTGTCAAAAAATGTTTTAATGACATTACAGAATGTTTCAACATACACTGCAATCATGCTTTATTTTTCTTCTTTGAAGGACTGGAAATTACAGTTCTTTCATTTCTGATAGGGAGCTCTATCACATATGATCTCTTGCACCTAATACATGAAGATTATGACAGCACTCTAAAATCAAACCACCAACTCAGTTGAATATATACATTTAATTGTCAAAATTCAATTTCAGATTTATGGACAAGTTTATAACTGAATGCAGTGCAAGTTCATAAGAAAAAGATATAAAAATTTATAATAAAATACAATGAAATTAAATGAGGGCATTATAAAATTAGATAAAATAAAAAAGTCAGCAACTACACAAAATTAAAACCAAATTATAATTTAGAGCAATAAAATTCAGCAAAGTGAAATAACTGAAAAGACACAATGAATTATAAAGAACAGTATAAAATAGTAGACCTTCCACTGTTGCCAAAATAATGAATTGTCAACTTCAAATTGTAATAAAAATAATACAATAGATAAAGTTGAAGGGTATCAAAAGATTATTTTCTTCAGGAAGGCCACACTTTCCAGCAAAAATCCCATGCTAGGTACCACATATATACCCATTAATTTTCGCTATGTCTAGTGAGCTGCATCAAATTAACTGTGACTCCTACTGGGCTCAGATAGCCTCCAGTGCAACATAGAGAACAAGAAGAGAAGAGGATCTCCCCACTGTCATATAAATGTCTTCTAGTCAGTATAAACACTATCCTGAGTTTTTCCATGCAAAACAGTGATATGCTCAGTAGGATCACCCCAATCAAAAAATACAATAAATGATAAATAACTCAAAGGAAAGTTGTCATATTCTGTGTCATAAGATTTGCCAGTTAACCATGATTGATGAATAAAGACAGATGGAAAGATGTCTGTGCTTCTACCCATTTGTTAATCAGGTAGGCCCACTGGACTGCTAAGCCAACCTCATAAACTTCCCGACTTAACAGACCCTACTAAGGAATATCTGAAGGTGTTACTGCTCAGTGCTAGAAGTCGTAACAAGAAACTCCACTCCAGCAAGCCTTCCTCTCCCTGGAGAGTGTAGACATCTGTGTAGTAATGTAGACATGCTTTACAATTGTGGAGAGTGCCTGGGCAGTTCAAGGTTATAATGCCTTTCACACATTTAGACCAACTACTGCACAGAAGGGAACTAAAGGTGGGGGAGTCTTGGTCTATATTAAAAACAACCTCACATCCATACTAGTTAAAGTGTATGACCAACTAGAAAACTATTACTACCAACCATTACTAGGGAACAGGTCATCAATGCACTTTCCAAGGCCAAAAAACACTGCAGTGATGTGTCCTGATAACATCCCAGAATGTTTACTAAATAGCATGAAACATGACCTCTCTTGTCTACTTGAATCACTTTTCAACTGGAGGCTATACTCAGGTTTTGTGCACAAGGGCTGAAATATGGCTACAGTCAATCCCCTGCACAAAGGAGGTCCAACCACTGAGCTAAGGAACTACAGGCCCATAAGTCTGAACAGCCACATATGTAAGGCCATGGAAAGAATCATCATGGACATAATAGATGAGGACAGAGATAACATGCAAAAGCTAGACCCATCACAGTTTGGCTTTGTTAAAGGAAGGTCATGCCTATTAAATCTGGTGCTCTTCTTAGAGATGGTCAGCAAAGAAATGGACGAGGGCAAGACTGTCCACATAGCTTACTTATACCTGACCAAGGCTTTTGATACAATACCACACAGGCATTACCGACAAGCTCACTAAATTAGTTATAAACCCTTTTATCACCCACTGGATAGCCAACTGGCTCACTAATGGGACCCAGGGGCTCAAAATAGGTGAGGACACCTCCAGCAAGTGAACAGTCACTAGCAGAGACCCCCATGGTTCTGTACTGGGCTCTGTCCTTTTTTGGCATCTCTTTCTCTGTAATGGAAGCAAATGTTGAGTTTATAGCTGACTAAGTTTGCAGATGATTGCAGGCTGGGAGTTATCACTGACTCCCCTGCAGACACTAGCATTCTTCAGGAAGGCCTATCTTTGACTAACAAATGGTGCCAAAGCCATGATCTTAAACTCAGTGCTGAGAAAATATATAATTGTACTCTTTGGGAAGTCAACCATCCCAGCATTACCATGTTGGTAATACACCCCTAAGAGTCAACCCAGTGGTCAGCGATCTGGGTATGCACACAAACAATAGCCTTACCTTCGACTACCATGTGGCCACTGTGGTGAGGAAATTCTTTGATGTTGTGCAACTTATAAGTAAGGACATGGCATCTAAGTCCAAAGAGGTCATTATTCCACTGTAGTCTGCCCTGATCAGACCAATCATAGAGTGCAATGCTTCCTTCGGTATGTAACAGGCCAGACAAATGCAGCAACTAGAGCAAACTCAAAGGTTCCTTACAAAAAGAATACAAGATGTAACAGGCCTACCTTACACAGAACACCTTAAAGCCCTTTCTCTCTACCCAGTCTCCTATAGATTGCTGAGGAGAGATCTATACCTGGCTTACAAGACATCCACAAAACCCACACTTATGAATCTTCTGCATATTCATAAGTCAAACAGTACAAGAAAGACAAGGTCAAGGGACCTGAATTTTGTCTGTGACTTAAACAGAATATACCGGAAAGACAGATATGTGTCCCAGAGACTGCCCCTCCTATGGAACATGTTTCCCATTCATGTGAAGCTGAGTTCGTCTAGTACTCAATTTAAGAGCAACCTAAACCAGTGGATGGTAAATAGGAAATTTACACCAGCCTGGCACTCATATCTCTTGTGGAAAAAGGTAGCTTATAAATGCCTGGGCCTCAGTGTCCTATTTGGATACAGGGCATCATTATTTTTTCCAGAAAACTTAGTTAGGCTTGGAAAGGCTCCCAGGATTGTTAGCTTAGTAACAAACTATGAATCTGAATCTGTGGACACCCAGTCTCTTTTCAGGGGTGACATGGAAGCAATGTCTAGTTAAATAACTTGCTCAAGGTCATATCCTTGACAAATTGGGCTGAGGGAATAAAACCATGTACCATAGGAACTCCAGCTTGCAACCTTAACAAGCTGGAGTTCCTATGGTACAGGGTTTGATTCCCTCAGCCCCTTTATAACATGCTGGATAGCTAGCTGGTTCACTGATAGGAGTCAGGAGGCTAGAATCGGTAAGGCCTTCACTACAAAGAGGCCAGTCACCATTGGAATCCCCTAGGGCTCTGTGCTGGGCCCACTCCTCTTTGGCATCCACTTCTTAGAAGTCAAAGCCAATGTCAAAGGCTTTTGGCTGACCATGTTCGCAGATGATTGAAAACTGGAAACAGTCATTGAATCCCCCCAAGACAACAGCACCCTTCAGGAAGGTCTAATACAGACACACTTGGTACCAAAGCCATGGCATAAAACTCAATGCCAAGAAATGCATTATAGTACCTACTGGGAGGTCTACCACCCCATGTAACTACACCATCAATAAAACACCTTAAAAGTTGATTCACTAGTCAGGGATCTGGGAACTCATGTAGATATTAACCTAGCCTTCGACCAGCATGAGTCCAATGCAGTAAGAAAATCCTTCTATATTGCTCAACATATAAGCAAGGGTTTGGTATTCAGATCCAGAGAGGTCATCATATCACAGCACTCGGCCCTCATCAGATCCATCATAGAGTATAATGCCCCATTTGTATGTGCACATGCAGCAACTAGAATGTCCACAAAGTTTCCTTACAAAATGAATACAGGGAGTAAAAACAATGTCCTACACTGATCATCTCAATGCCCTGTCTCTTTATTCAGTATCACATAGACCTCTGAGGGGTGATCTTTACCTGGCATACAGGGCATCTTTGGGCCATATTTTGATTAACCTTTTGCACATCCACAAAGGAAACAGTATCAGAACTACTAGATTAAAACAACTAAATTTTTTTTGCAACATAAATAGGACATGTGGAGAGACAGATTTGTTTCTCAGAGAATTCCCATTCCCTGGAACAGGTTGCCCATCTGTGTGAAGCAGAGTTCCTCTCTATGCCTTTTTAAGTGTGACTTGGACCAATTGATGAGTAAACGGAAATTCACCCCAGGTCTGGCTCTTATGCCTCTGATGGACAGAGGCACTCAGTAAATCACCACCTATATAAATCTAATTTGTGGGTCACATTTGGGCTGCATGGCTAGGCTTATAAGGGCCCTTGTGGTCGTTAGCCTAGTATACACCTATGAACCTATTGAACCTATGAACCTCTGCACCAACTGCCAGACTAGCTGAGAAAACACTTGAACTTAGAAGTTGTATACAAATAAGAATCATATACTATCAAAAGCTGGGCTGTACAGTCTTCACATGACTGAATGCATCACTAAGAATGCCACTTCACATCTTAGCAAAAATATACGCACATTAATTCAGTGACTGTGGAAAGTAGTATATTAAACTGTTTATCCAAGAGGAACTCAGACTGACCATTCCCTGAAATCTGTTTTCTGCAGAGGGTTAGCAATCCCCCATGAGGTCCCCATATCACCACTTATCATGTTAACACAAATACCACAAAACACTGAGGAAAATGGAATATTTGTTTAAACACAAAAACAAAATAAGTCCCTTTCCTCCAAATTTATGTGATTTCAGAGATAAAATTAAATAACAGCCACAGTACTCACATGAGGGTACAAGGGAGCCCCCCACCCCCAGCTCCACAAAAAATCATGCTGCATTTGATTGTTATTTAATTATATTAAAGAAGATGATAATTGTAAAGGGGTAATAACATTTATTTGAAATAAAGTTGTAAGGCAGAATATTACAAATTTGTGGCCTATAACAGTAATACAGATTATAAAGTATTTTGTAACATTCTTCAAGTAAGGATAGGCAGAGTGCTAAAAGGTTTATAACAATTGAATTTTGGTATAAAAGACAAAATATTAAAGATATCTTAATTTTAATTTCTGTCATTATAGATAGTATTAATTGCATTGCCAGTATGGGTCTAGTCTTATCAAGTTATGTGAATAAACTATTTGATCCAAAAGCTTGTGAAGGTTTACATAGAATGTTAGATAAATACAGTATTAACAAACATATATAAATTTTCATGGAATAAGATGCTACTTAATGACTGATTAGAAAAAAAAATTAGAACTGATAGAGGAGTCAAGCAAGCAAATGTACAGGTCAGTAATCCAGGCAAAGAGAGCTGTTGCAGCATTATTGATCTGGTAAGTATGGCCTATGACTTGTGTGAGGATACACATGAACTGCAAAGTGACCTGGAGCACTTGGCAAACGGAGGCAATAGCATTGTTGAGGTCATTGGTGGCAAAGTTTGCTTTCGTAGATGTATTCATGAGACACATCTCAACCAACATCTAGTCTACCTATACAAACCTTGCAGTCTGTGGCCATGGGATCATCTGGATATGAGGTGGTCAGGAACAGGCTGCCTCTTGTTATCCTATATAGATTGCTGCTGAGATAGCATCTGTACCATCTGCAGGCACAAAGCTTGCCTCACCTAGTCATGGATAATGCCTATGTCATAGATGGTATCATTCATCCAGCTCAACATGTGGGACACCTCCACAGCATGCAAATGCATGGCCCAATAGATCTTCCCCTTCACTGTCATGACGTGAATCCATCCCCAGCACTGCAAGCCAGCACAATGTATACCAGCAATGGTCACATCATGGCAGCCCAACCCCACCACTGGTAGATGTGATTCCTGACTCCCTATGATTTTCCCGAGTACATGGCTACAGTGTACTAGCCCATGACCTAACCCACACAATATAATGCTGCAGTCACATGCCCCTGTATCACTCTAATCAATGCACTACCCTGCATATCCTGGGATCAGTACTGAGCACATCATTTTAATCTGTACTGTCTGTGGCATGGTACATAGCTGTGGACCAGATGCAGCATCTTTGTCAGTGTTGCAATCATACCTCTTAACTGTCCTGATTTTCACAGAATGTCCAAATTTTTACCTCATATTTTTAGTCTGTTCCTCATAAAATTCTGTGTTTCTGGCAAATTATTGGCAGATTCTTGAATATTGAAGTAATACAATATTGATAGACATTTGAATTTCAGACTTCATAACCTTCATAAAATTCATGCTAATGCAAGATCTTGTTATTCTTTCAACTTTCTAAGTCTGTAAGAGCAATATCTAAAAATTGTCCCTATTTTGGGCCTTTGTACCCCACATTATTTACAGCTTTGTCCAGATTTTTTTGCTGTAAATGGTTGAGAGGCATGGTTGCAATGTATTGTGCCCACCTGTACCTCAGCTGTGTCTGCTGATGCATGCTGTTCCTCTGACTCTCCACCCTGCCCTTCTGCTGCTGCTGCCACTATGAATTATATGGTAAACCCTGCCAAGATACTCCCCCTGCTGATCTATTTGTTTGCACAGTACTATGTTGTGGATCATGGTATACACAACAAATATTTTCTTGCATATGGCCAGGCTATACTTCAGTGCCACTCAAGAGGTGTCTAAGCATCAAAAGTGTCCTGTTGGCAGTCCATATACCTGTCCCACTATGATTCAGGTTTCAGCATGGGCTATATTATATGACATTTCATGCATGACCTAATGTTTTCATATTGGAGTCATCAAAAAGGGCTCTAGGGCATGTCCTATATCACCTGAAACACACAGGAAATGACTAATTATACGTAGCCTACTCTGAGCATGTATGGAACCTACGTATAGGCCTGTCTATCTGTTTCTGTGAAATCCCCTTGCAGGAACAAGTAGCATAGATCAGACATGCTATAATTTGATTTTGTGCATTATCTGAGTGTTTCAGATAGTGACTTTGTTTTCACTGATGGTAACATATTATAGAAACTAAAGTATTAAGGAACTGACATGAGGATGTAATGTGATTGGGTGATGTATGTTTTAAGTCAAGTTCTGATGAAGTCCTTGAGGGGACAAAAGCACTTGTTGCTGTTTTTCTAATAAATAGTTGGAACACACTCTTGACCTGGACAGCGTGTGGTTCTTCATGGCTATTGGTACTTTACTGCACAGACTGCACACAAAGGTGGTTATTTGATAAACAGACACATTATTTATAAAAACATCCTGGGTATTACAGAGCAAATGGCAGTTAAGGGAGTGGAATCCCTTCTGGTTTATATATGTCTGGGCATCTGGATCAAGTGATGCCTTGACAGGAACATAGGTGCAGTCTATGGTGTTTAAAACCTCAGGGAAATGGGCTATCTCATAGAAGGCCTGGATGGTGTTGGCTGTTCCCTCTGGTGTTCTGTGGAACCACATATATTCCTCTACATGTTGTGGCATAATGTCAAGGAACTGATTTAGGGTTTGTGAGGCTGACACCTGGTACCCACTAAATCTCTAAGGTTTCCCCTGTAGATCACAGGGGGATCCTCACTGCTGCAATCCTTAATGCACTACATACTGCATACCATGTATACCCCCCAATTCCATCCATTCATGAGCAAATAGTTTGGCTAAGCCCCTTATGGTATAACTGTCCACTTGAAAATGGTCCACTATCTGTTAGTCTGCCAGCACACAACATTGTGAACATTGGTTCAGATGACCAACACATGATCTGTATAACTGCTGCTGCAATTCCTAGAATAACTCCCATCATTTACAAATCTCAGCATTCAAATGGGTAATAATGGCCACGTAGCACCATCTTTTCATATGCATCTGAATTGGTCCACCATTTTGGATTCCTTCTTTGCAAACAACATGTGTCTAAAGTTGTAAGAAAATCATTCTATGTAACTCATCTTATTATTAAGGGCATGGTATCTATGACCAGGGAAGTCATTGTGCCAGTGTGCTCAGCCCTCATCAGACCCAACATTGAGTATAACTTTCCCTTCTGTACGTACCTGACTAGGCACAATGTCCTCTGCAGATTGTCTAAAAGCCCTAATCTCTACACTCTGTTTCCTACAGACTGCTGAGGCGTGCTCTATGCCTGGCATACAAGGCATCCTTGGATCCAACTCTGATGGACCTTTTGCATATCTGTAAAATGAACAGCACCAGAAGTGAACCACTAGATCTAAGGATTTAAACTTTGCTTGCAACTTAAATAGGACATGTTGGAGGGACAGGTACATATCCCAGAACATCTCCATTCTCTGGAATAGGCTTCCCATCCATGTAAAGCACAGCCCTTCCCTAACCCTATTCAACTGCAAGCTGGACCAGTGGAGGGAAATCGGAAAATTACCCCTGGTCTGACACCTATGTCTCTGATGGACACTGGCTGTCATTAAATCTGCTCTAACATACACACCTTAAAATAACCTGTAAGGCACAATTACTTGTGGGATATGATTGGGTTGCATGGCTATGCTTATAAAGGCCCTTGTTATTGTCGGCAAAGTATAAACCTATGAACCTATAAAATTTCATGTGGTTCATTTGCATAGAGATTCTCATTTACATATTATGTGTTCATCAAAATGCACTGCATACCACAATATTTTGACCATTGCATAGTCATGCAATCTGTATCTTAGAATTGCCCACACCCTTTGCAATGCCACTACCTTTGCTATTTTGCCCCCAAAAAGGACAAACTATTTGCCTTGCTTTTATTTTTAGCCTGCTTCCTCTTTCTTTTCTTCCTTTGTTACATTACTTTGCAGCTAATACCCTAAATACTTAAAACATGTACATCTCTCACTAGTCTTCCTGGGCTTGTGCACTGCTCCCTGTTATCCTCCTTTCCCCCTCTCAGCTTCTATTTTACACTGCTCATCTTGTGCATTTAACTATCTCTAGAATCTTTCTTACCTTATGCCATAGCCAATGCTTTCTGAATATTTTTCTCAACACTACTGCATTGCTGATTCAGTTTTTGGGCCCCACCCATTCACCCTACACTCAAGATCACAACGCTTCCCTACCCTGCCCACAGTTCCCACTCAACCCCTCCTACTCTACATTTGAACTATCCTAACTTTTGCCTCCCACTTCTCTGCCTAGCTCTGCATCAAAACAATCAGCACATAACCCAATAGCAGTTGCCCTACAGTTAGCATCTCTGACTCATTTACTTAAAGTGCTGTAACCTAGCATGTCCTTTTAGAAGTTAAACTGCTATAAGTATAACTACCCTTGCCCAATAACATTTTACAGTGCAAATTAATATCTTCAGAAAAATCTAACCTATGTGTCATACAAAATGACTCTGACTCAAACCCTACTAGAGTACCTCCTAACCCATTACATAGTCACACAGCCTGTGTCTTAGAATTTATAAGCATAGTCATACTAAATCTACTCTTATATTTATTTCTGAACTGCATGATTTTCTGTTCTGTGTATTACTTCTGAATGAATTGTTAAATGATATTCACCAATGTATGTTAATTGCAGAGTTTTTCTCCCTGGGCCATCACTGAAAATAGGCTCTGAATGGCCCAGTGGACTTTCCCGGTAAACAAAGTGCAAATAAATAAATAAATAATGAACATATTAGCACATTGTACTACCTGCCATACATCCTTACTAAATATAATTAATACTCCTACAAACCCACATTCACTACACCAACAATTACCAAGTCTATCAATCACCATAGCACCCACACTATACCAGCAAACCTTCTTAGACTTTTTCAATTACAGGTATCTTAAAATCTAAGTATGATACCATACAAAATACAATAAATCAAAAGTACAAATGTATTTGGCTACGTACTTGCTTTCATAACATTTCCACCCAAAAACTCAGTGGAGACATTCACCCAAACCTTGGCAGCAAAAAAAAAAAAAAAAAAAAACAATAACATCACAGTATTAAATGAACCATTCTCTTTTCCTCTCCCATCCCCCAGTTCCAGACTTTTCCTCCTAAATATCAATTTTAGAAGCATATACAATAAAATCTAGTACCCCAGATATAATCATATCTACAGAAACCTGGCTAAAAAAGGCATAAATAACAATGAAGTTACCCTAACTGGTTTCAATATAATTAGGCTTGCAGGACAAATAAACCAGCAGAAAAGCAGAATTGCAATCACCTACAAGAATTCCGTAGACATAACCACATATGCACAGGAGATACCACAGTTTAGTAATGCAGAACTACTTATATCACATCTCAAAATCAATAGCAGGAAAATGCTACTGTGGAAAATATCCTATGCTGGATATCCCACCATATACAGCAAGAAACAATACTAGTAGGGACCTAAATATAGACTGATAGCTTATCAATAGCAACATCCCATCTGATTCCATAAACTTATATTTCGTTACACAGTTAGTAACGCCAGTTACTAGAGTCCACAAAAGTACTGGGAAGCAATCAACCTTAGACTGAATTCTTACTATTAGACCCAACAAAATTAGGGCAGCCAGCAGCCTTCCAGATAGCCTAAGTGACCATCAACCAACTTATGCTCTCAGAAGTTACAATATTCAACATAAACATATACTTTCCAACCAAGTTTGTAGCTCAAAATAACTTTGGCAAACAGACATTTATCCAATCCTTAACAGAATATAACTGGAAAATAATAAACTCTGTGCCCTTAGACTCTGCTGTCACATGCTTCATAGGTTCATAGGGTGGTACTAGGCTATTGGCCCTAGGGCCTATACAAGTCAAGCCATAACAATTCCCTGGCTATTTCTTCCCACAGTATTTACTTCCCAGGACCCCTGTCTAGCAGGGCGACTGACGTGATCTTTGGGGTGAATTTCCTATCTCCCATCCAATCGTCAAGGTTCCTTTTGAAGAAGGCCAAAGAGGCGCTCTGCTTGACATGTATAGGCAGTCTATTCCAGAGTCTGGGGAGTCTCTGGGTCAGGAACCTATCCCTCCAGCATGTTTTGTTCATTGTGATGACAAGGTTTAGATCCCTGGAGTATGTGGCTCTGAGAGATTGGGATTTCTTTAAGTGTAGCATGTCCAACAGCTCTGCATTTGACATGGCCTTGTATGTTAAGCAGAGATTGCCTCTGAGTAGTCGATATGCGACAGAGTAGAGCTGGAGTTTTTTTAGATGGTCAGCATAGGGCATCTGCTTTAGGCCTGTGATTCTTTTAGTGAGGTATTTCTGCGGCTTTTCCAGTTGTTGCAGATGTCTTGTGAGGTACATACCAAATGGGGTGTTGTATTCTATAATGGGTCTAATGAGGGATGAGTACAGTGGGACAATGACCTCCTTTCTTCTGGATGAAAATCTCTTAGTGATGGGATGTGCCACATAGAAGGATTTCCTGACTGTTGTGGCAATGTGGTTATCGAAGGTGAGACCACTGTCCACCTGTGTCCCTAAGTCTCTTATCACACTTTCAGTATTTAGTGTACTGCCACCTATGTGGTAATTCATGGGTACATGTTTTTCCCAAAGGGGATAACTATGCATTTCTTGGCAATGAGCTTGAGCCCATGGCTCTGACACTGTGCATCTGTTTCTGTAAGGCCCTTTTGTAGAATATCCACATCATTTGGGGATTCAGTAATGGCTCCCAGTTTGCAGTCATCTGCAAACTTTGTTAGCCAGGGTCCCTTAGTGCTGGCCTGTACTTCAGAGAAGTAGATGCCAAACAAGAGCGGTCCCAGGACTGAGCCCTGAGGTACTCCACTTGTCACTTGTCTGGAGCTGGATTTGGAGTCGGATACTTTTACAGTGTGGGTTCTGTCAGTAAGCCAGTTGACAACCCATCGAGTGACATAGGGATTAATGCCCAGCTTAGTAAGTTTATCTATGATTCCAGAGTGGGGGATGGTGTTGAAGACCTTGGCGAGGTCCAGATAGGCTGTGCGGACCGCCTTACCCTCGTCCACAGCTCTGGAGACTGAGTCAAAGAAGTCAATAAGGTTCAGGAGACAAGATCGGCCCTTCACGAATCCAAACTGGGTGGGGTCCAGTGTTTAAAGATTGGCAATGTCTTTGTTTATAAGTTCCATGATAATACATTCCATGGCCTTGCGGATCAGGCTCATCAGACTGATGGGGCGGAAGTGTCCAGGATCCAAAATGGATCCCCCCTTGTGGAGTGGGATAACTGTAGCTGTACGTCACTCAGTGAGATATGAGATATCCCTAAAACTTCTCAGTAACCTTGCCCCATTATATACCAAAAGGATCAAATCCAATTCTGCACCATGGCTAACAAAGACATTAATGATACAGCGTGACAAAGTCTGGAATGATTGGCTCAAAAATAGAACACAAAATATGATTCAACTTTTCAGGCAACTGAGGAACAGGAGAAAATACCACAAGAAACATGACAAGCAAACCTATTATAACATTCTACAAAATAAACATTAAAACAACCCAAAACTCTTCCGGACATCCATAAATGAACTTTTACATACAGACCAAACTACCACCCCACCCTTAAATCCAACAATATTGCCAATTCAAATCCTACACATTTTGACAACTATTTTATACAAACTATATTGTCCCTTACAAACATTATTACTTCCACTACCCTCTCAGTGTCTGCGGCCTCTACTAAATATCCACAGCTATTTGACCCCCCCCAGTACCTGCCTCCACCATTAAAAAAACTCCTACATAAGCTAAAACCAACCACCCTATCTTTTGACCAACTCCCTTTGGACTACTTAAACACGGCTGCAGATGCAATTGTTTTTCTGGTCTCTATATTAAAAAATAGCTCTGTATCCCAAAAATATGTTCCTTCCATCTATAAAAAGTCCCTTATTATACCTTTATACAAAGTTGGTACACTTACAGAGTTTATTAACTGCAGGCCCATTGCAATCCTCTACCTCCATCAAAAATACATGAAAAATGTATTCATGTTCAGCCTCTTTACCACCTACATTCAAATAACCTGCTCTCTGAAACACAGCATGGCTTCAGACTCCACCACAGCACTACCACTGCCTCCTTCACTTCATCACTACTATAAACCAGCATAGGAACAATGGTAACCTAGTGTCAATTGTGTTCTTATTCATATACTAAACGTTCAACACTATATCACACCAACATTTACTCACTAAACTCACTTCTACAGGTCTCTCTCAATCCTTCCTTAAACAGTTCCTTAGTTATCTATCTGGAAGGCAACAAGCAGTCAAATGGCAACAGGGCCTCACTTCCTCTCTTTCAGTTACCATAGGTGTTCTTCAGGGCTCTATACTAGGACCCCCTTCTCTTTAATATTTTTCATAAAAGATGATTTGGCTTTAATATGTACAGCCCCACAATATCCAGAATCCAAGAAATCACTCAAATTTATTTCTCTTCAGTTGAAATCTGGCTAAAAATTTAAACCCTACTCCTTAAACCCAATAAAACAAAACTGTTGATCTTCACCCCAAAACATTATCTCAATCAAAAACAATCTTTCTTGATTACATGTGAAAAATAATACTAAAATTGAGGTAGTGCCACATACTATATTAATGGACATTTTAACAGATGGCAATCTTACATTTGCTCATCATATTTTTCAAACAATTAAAAAGACCACCAGAAACTTGGCTGTCTTTAGAGGGCAAAACAGTACCTTACAAACCCAGAAAGAAAAACCCTAGCTTCTTCCTATTTTTCCAACCCTCTTATATGCCTCAGCTATCCTTACAAACCTAAGCTGTACACCAAACTAACCTCCTGTTACAACAAAGTAGCTAAATTTACTACTAACACTGAACAACAAACTCACCATGGCCAAGCCTTAAAACAGCTGAACTGACTAGAGCTCAACAACTACATAACATACCCCAGGCTAGTTACATACCTCTCATCCTCTGAGAGCAAGAAATCTGGACAAAGCTATAAATAAAAGTGGGACAAAGGCCCAAAAATAGGGACATTTTTTTAAATACTGTCCATACAAACTTAGAATGTTGATAGAATAACAGGATTTACATTAGCATGGATTTTCTAAAGAATGTGAATTCTGAAACTCAAATGTTTATCATTATTTTCTAACTTCACTCTTTAATGATTTGCCTCATTTGCCAGAAAAACACAATTTATGAAAAACAGACCAAAAATATGAGGCCAAAATCCGGATATTCTGTGAAAATCTGAACAGTTCAGAGGTATGGCTAGTTACAGCTTTCAAACTGATATATATCCTGGAAATGCCCTGCATTAAAAACTACCTACCTCCCCACAAGGGGCAGCCATACTGATAATAAATTTCTACTAAGCACTACTTTGTTGTTGTTGTGTCTTTCGGCTTATCCCAGTTAGGGGTCGCCACAGCAGAACTCCGGTCCACTAATGTTTGGTAGTGGATTTTTACATGCCGAGTTACCAGCCCTGATGCACAACCTTCAACGAAGGCATGCTCATTCACGCATGCCTCCACACAGAAGACGCTCTAGCTGAGAATCGAATGCGACAACGTCTTGCTGTGAGGCAACAATGCTACCGCAGCACCACTACCGTGGGTTCTACTAAGCACTACTAAATCAAATAATTCATTGGTGGACTTACTATACTCCTGTTACATTTTCAAACTCTAGAACACCACCCCAATAGAAGTAAAAATAATTAACAAACACCCAAGCTGTAAAATTCATCTCAAACAATACATTTCCCAGTCCTGGTCATGCTCATGTCCATCGCCGGGGTAAGACCTCTAGTAAAAGCACAAGCTTCTTACTGCTTATCACTAACTTTTTGCCCTCATCTACATGAATCATTATGCCCCTAACATCCTTCCCTCCTGCACTTGAATCAATACCCCCTTTTAAACAACTCTTCTCATCTTTCTTTGTTTCTAACTGCCCCCATGCAACACTCTACCCCACTCATACCACCCCTGTATACCAAAGTTATCATCCTTCTAGATACACCAATTTGGAACAGGCAGCCTAAATTGAACAAATCCAATATGCTGCTTCCTCAGCTATATGCGATTACCTCTATCTTCCTATACAGTACTAATATCTCCCCTCTCCTCCTACATACGTATATAACTTATTTCATTATATCTGTTGAAATCATTACAAACATATACAATACTAAAATACACCATTCTACAAAATGTTATAACTTACTTCATTACATATTTTGAACTCCTTTCAAACCTTTCTTTGCTGAAATGCAAGAACACTAAACTTCTTAACAACGTTTTCCCTTATACAGTATCAATCCATTTACTTTCTGCAAGATTTTAGTGCTACAAGACCTGTATTCACTTATAACTATATACTTTACTGTATATACTTGTCCTGCAATTACATTTTTTTTTTGTTTTTTTTTTTTTTTTTTCCGAGAAGTAACTGTTTTTCTGAGAACTGTCTGAAATTCACTTGATAATATAAATCCGCTGTGATGGAACTTTTCTCCCTGGGCCTCATCTGAAAATGGGCTCTGCCTGCTTGGACTTCCTCAGTCAAAAAAGACAAATAAATAAGTAAGTTTTAGTTTCCATAGCAAAACATCAAAACAATCTAGAACACGTTACCACTAAAACTAATACATTTTAGTTATTTTACAAAATGCAGGCTGGCAGACTGGATTCTTCATGTAGAATTCACTGTTTTTTTTCAAAGCAAGTATCTCAGCACATTTACATATCAAATACTCAATCACATAGCCGGCCTTAGGCATAGGCAAGCTAGGCGACCGCCTAGGGTGCTGCTCTAGTAGGGGTGCTTTTCCAGTATTTATTTGGTGTAGGTAGACTAGGATGGGGCACCGGGTGGTGTGGTGGAGGGCATTGTGGAGCCCTTTTGCCTAGGGCACCAGTTGACCTAAGACCGCTCCTCAATCATGTATCCCCCACACAGCAGTTCTAAACATTCATTTAGTGTATGCTGAAAGTTTGTTAAAAAAAGTCTCATATCAAAAAGTGCAGCTAAGATCTTGCTTGTACAAACATATAAAACATATAAAACATGAAAATATACATTACTTTTCATTATGTTTTCTATTTTTCAATTAACTTCTTGTTAATTAAGTATTCACAATCTTTGTTATTTTGATAACTTGAAGTAACTGAATTTTATGCTGTAATTGAACTTTTAACCACTAGAGGACATATAGATATGAGAAAATGTAGTAGAAATTATGAATGCAACAATGTTATACTTTTATAAGCAATTTTACATTATTTTACATTACAAGACTTGTTTAACAAAGTTTCTATTGAGAAAACTAATAATACTAATAAATAAAAAATACAAGTGCCATGCATTCCCTAAACTGATTGAATACTTAGTCTGTTTTGACATAAAAAATTCAGATTTCTACATGGTGAATTGCACAACTGAAGTTTATACTGTGATTATAATTTAATCCACTAGAGGTCACTCGGAAACAGACAATGAAATAAAATGGGAAATTCTGTATGTTGCTGCTGCATGTTTTTGTATAAGCTATTTTGTATCTGTATTTTCATACTGTGGTTTCTTTAACAGGATTTAATTTCAGCAAATGCATTATTGTTTCTGAATATTTTGAATTGTGATGGGGTGTTTGCTGTTAAATGTGCTGACTGCTGTTTCAATCATAGAAATCTACACAATGAAACCAGTCTGTTAGCCCACCTTTTTAAAATTCATAAAACAATTTTTTTTTTTAATAGTAAAAGGTTCAGCTAATGCTGGAATATTTTGTTGCTTTGGATCCATGCACACAGTTGGGACTTAGTGCGTTTGTTTGTGATACTCTTTATTTTATACAACCCAAGAGCCCTGTACTAATATAGTTCATAGGTTCCTATGTACTTACTAGGCTACTGATCTGTGAGAAACTTTAGCAGCCTAGCCATGCATTCTTCACTGTGTTTCTAGCCTTAGTAGTTTAGTACCAAGCCCTCTGTATTTTCTAGAAGTCTTGTATAGCCCCAGGTGAGATAATCTTTTAATATTGTGCGAAAAACCCTTGGAACAGTAAGTGTCAATAACCATAGCCCGGGAACAGGTATTTAAGGATAAGGGTGCAAAACTGGGGGTGGACTTACAATCCCCCACCCCACATACATCCAGATATCCAGGTTGTACTTAGATAATGTAAGAGATGTACTTCACATGAAGAGGAAGGCTGTTCCAGACATGGGGTATTCACTGAGAGACATATCTAGACTACCAGTATGTTCTATTTAAGTTGCAGTAGAGATTGAATTCTCTAAAGCAGGTGATTCTGCCAGCACTGGACTTATGGATGTGTAGAAGGTCTGAAATGATGAGGTTGCTAGAGTCACAGTATGCAAGGCAGAGATCTGTCCTTAGAAGCCAATAGGACACCGGGAGGAGGGACAGGAATTTGGTGGGGTCAGAGTAGCTGTTATGCTTTAGTTCCTTGGTTTTCTTGGTAAGAAATGGTGTGTGCACTCCAGCTGGGTGAGGTGCTTGGACTGGTGATTGCTGAATGGGGTATTATATTCAATAACTGGCCTAATGAATGCAGTGTATAATGGATTGATCACTTCACTACATTTGGATGCAGTACCCTTGCTAAAGTTGTGCTTTAAAGTAGGACTAATAAATAAAGAAACCCAAATTAAACATGAAAAATGTGTAAGAGAAAGAATCGGACGTTGTGCTGGTGGGTCAAGTGGAGCCGCCTGTTGAACAGAGTCCGATGGTAACATATTGATGAAAATAACATGAATTGAAATGAAAATAAAAATAAAAAATTACTATCAGTAACAATAATTTTTATGATTTTTTATTTTCATTTCAATTTACCACTGGCACAACAAAAGGTATGTCAGATTCTTTCTCTTACACATATTCCATGTTTAATTTGGGTTTCTTTATTATTGTTTTATATTTTTTATTTATTTTTTATTTTTACTCTTACTTTATTTTATTTAATGTATTTTGTTATTATGTAATAATGCTTGCTAATACAGTCTCAGCATTATACATTTTATGAGCAGAAGTTGCAGGAACTGTTTTTTAGCTTTTTAACTTACGTGCAACACCCTTCACTGGCCTTTCTACCTTTGATAGTCTCAATTCCACACTCCCACATTTTCCAGGATGCCACTTAATAGGTATTTTCTGGTTCACATATCCACTTATCTTTTTAACACACACTCTCACCAACATCCCCGGCTTCCATTTAGCCTCAACACCAACTTCAATTAGATTTAATTACATGGTATTTGAATTGGAGGATTCTTTGCAGCCTATAACTTTCCAGCCTGAGACTGGGATGTTATTTTACTTTGGATTCAGAATTTTTATTTCAATTTTAATTTTAATCTCTGTCTGCGAACCCATTCCTGCCATGCTACACACACAGGCAATTATATTTCAAAGTAAGCACCCACACACCACATACTCACGTTTGTTTAACCCTTGGCTAACTTAACAGTCCACCCCAGGACACTCATTAACACACGCTGTTCATTTCTAAGACAGCTCTCACTGGATGGCTCCTTCAAGCTGCACACACTGAGCTTCTAAAACAGCCTTTCTTCCTCCCCAGCAAGTCACCCACGTGGACGACCGCATTCCTTCCTAGCTTCTCCCTGCACTCAACAACTCTCTAGATCAATAAAACCTTCAATTTATTAGAAAGTTGTTACTTAAAAAGTGTTTTTAGCTCACTTTTATTTATTCATTTTATTGTTATCTGTACCTTAGCTTTACCTTAACTCTAACTTTACTTTGAAACGCCACCTTATTTGAGCGTCTCCAAATGCTTTTCTTCCTCCCCATTTAGACACCCATGACCACGTGGACAACCTCATTCCTTTCGAACCTCCCCCTACACCTAATAACTCTCTTGAGCAAGTAAACTCTTTTTTGTTTTAATGCTAACAGGTTTACTGTAGGAAGTTGAAAATGATTACATCTTCAGTTGATCACTTTATTTTTATTTTATTTCATTTTGTCTTAGGACTCAGTTCAATTCGTCAATTCTCTGGTTGCTGTTTTCAATGTTACTTAGAAACTCTCTAAAGCAAGTTAGCGATCTTTTTGTGTACACTAACATAGGTTCATAGGTTCATAGGTAGGTACTAGGCTATTGGCCCTAGGGCCTATATAAGCCTAGCCAAAAAGGTATCCTGGCTTTCCCCACCCAAGAAAATTATTTTCCTGTGCCCCTGTCGAGCAGAGCCACAGAAGTGATCCCCGGAGTGAATTTCCTATTTCCCATCCAATCATCAAGATTTTTCTTGAAGAGTGCTAATGAGGAGCTCGGTTTGACAAAGATAGGTACTCTGTTCCAGAGTATGGGAAGTCCCTAGGACAGGAATCTATCCCTCCAGCATGTTCTGTTTATTGTGGTGACAAGGTTTAGGTCCCTACAGCATGTAGCTCAGAGGGATTGGGATTTCTTTAAGTGGAGCATGTCCAACAGCTCTGGGTTTGACATAGCTTTGTATGTTAGGCAGAGATTGCCTCTGAGTAGGCGATATGCGACGGAGTAAAGCTGGAGTTTTTTGAGACGATCTACATAAGGCATCTGTTTGAGGCCAGTAATCCTCTTTGTGAGGTATTTCTGTGGCCTTTCCAGTTGTTATAGATGTCTTGTGAGGCACATACCAAAAGGGGGTGTTGTACTCTATAATGGGTCTAATGAGTGATGAGTAGAGGGGAACAATGACCTCTTTTTTTCTGGATGAGAACCCTTTTGTGATGAGGTGTGTTATGTAGAAGGATTTCCTGACCACTGTGGCAATGTGATTATCAAAGGAGAGATTACTGTCCACCTGTGTACCAAGGTCTCTTATCACACTTTCAGTGTTAAGCAGACTACCACCTATGTGGTAGTTCATGGGTGCAGAGTTTTTACCAAATGGGATGACAATGCACTTTTTGGCATTGAGCTTTAGGCCATGGCTTTAACACCAGGCATATGTCTCAGTGAGGCCCTTTTATAGGATGTCCACATTGTTAGGAGTTTCGATTATGGCTCCTACTTTGCAGTCATCTGCAAACTTCATTACCCAAAGACCTTCTGTGTTAGCCTGTACTTCAGAGAAGTAGATACTAAACAGGAGTGGACCCAGGACTGAACCCTGTGGTACTGCACTTGTCACTGGTCTGAAGTCGGATTTGGAGTCTGCTACTATCACAGTGTGGGTTCTGTCCATGAGCCAGTTGGCAACCCATCTTGTGACATAGGGATTTATACCTAGTTTAGTGAGTTTATCTATAATTCTAGAGTGGGGGATGGTGTCGAAAGCCTTGGCGAGATCTGGATAGGCTGTGTGAACTACCTTACCCTTATCTATGGCTTTGGTGACTGCTTCAAAGAAGTCTATCAAGTTTAGGAGACATGATCTGCCTTTTACAAACCCGAACTGGGTGGGGTCCAGAGTATGGAGATTAACAATGTCTTTATTTATGAGTTCCATGATGATACGTTCCATGGCCTTGCAGACCAGGATCATCAGGCTAATGGGGCAGTAGTTCCCGGGGTCTGTTGTGGCTCCCCCTTTGTGGAGTGGGATGACCATTGCAGTGCACCATTCAGTGGGTGCAAAGCCTGAGGTGAGGCTATGATTGAACATGGTACTTAGGTGGGGTGCCAGTTCATTCTGTAGTTCATGTAGAATGCAGCCTGGGATATTGTCAGGTCCCATGGATGCTGTGTTCTTGGCTTTGGAGAGTGTATTTTTTACCTGTGCAGCCATGATTGCAGGAACTTTGCATTCTTCCGATATAGAGATGGGCCCTCTAGGTGGTGAGAGGGGGGGTAAAGTTAGCACTGAATGTATCTGCCAGGATACTGGCAATATCAGTTGATTCTGTATATTTAGTGCCATTGTGCTGTAACTCAGAGCAGATCTGAGTGTTGCCATTGAGATTCTTGACATAGCTATAGAATGCTTTGTGGTTGTCTTTAGAGTCAGTGGCAATTTTATTTTCGTAACTAGCTTTGGAGGATTTTATGTAAGATCTCAGCTTCTTACTGAGGCTGTCCAGGGAGTTCCTCCAGTCATGGGATTTTACTCTTTTTTGCAACAGTTTCTTTCTTCTGTTGTAGAGTTTGTTTATGGCAGAGGACCACCAGATTGGCTTCCTTTTTTTGGAAGATAACATCTTGGTTCTGTTAGGGATAGCATGATCCATGCACTAGTGTAAGTGCTTATAAAGTGCATTTGTGTAGGATTCAGCAGTCATACCTCTATTGTCCATCTACATGGGTGTCATGAAGTTTGCCATTTCTGTCTTAAGAAGTGTGAAGTTGGCTTTGGAGAAGTTTTTTTTACGGTGGTTTCCCTAATGGGGCTTGGGGGTGGGATGTGGATGTCTAGGGTGATTAACTTGTGGTCGGATCTGACCAACGAGGAATTGACCTCTGGTGTGGAACACCGGTCGCCCATGTTGGTAATGACCAGGTCTAGGATATTGCTGTCCCTGGTGGGGATGTGAATAAGTTGATCCAAGGCATTGGAATTTATGAATTCCAGAAAACATTGAGCAAAAGAGTTGTTACATGATTAGTTTTCCCAGTTAATGGTGGGGTAGTTGAAATTGCCCATTATTAGGGTGTTGGGTTGTACCTTAATATTTTCCAGTGTATCAAGAAATGAGGAATGGGAATCCCGGGGCATGGTGGGGTGTCTGTTGCAAGCTACAATTTGGATTGCTGTCTTGTCCAGAGTTAGTTGCACATGGATAATCTCGGATGCATTATGCTGTGCAACTAGCCTGGAGGTGTAGATATCCTTAATGAATATGGACACACCTCTGCCTTTAGTGTTTTGGTCTGGGTTAGGTTGCCGAAAGGTATGGTATGAATTATAGCCTGGTAATGCAGGGGTGTTCTCTGGAGCTTTGAACCAGGTCTCTGCCACTGCACAGATGTCGATGTTCTCCATTTTAAGAAGTGCCTCGAGTAAGTGCATTTTGAGGTTTAGACTTCTAGCACTGAGTAGCATTAACCTCAGATTTTGCTTGCTTGCACCTGTTATGGTGGTGACTTTGTCATTTGAACCTTGCCTAAAAAAGGCACTATAAGGGTGGCAACAGCCTTAGCCAGTATCCAGAATCCCAAGGGCAACAGGTGCAGGCCATCTCTGGCAAAGCATCATGGTCTATCGATGATGTCATCCCAGGCAGAAAAATACTGGATCCCCTTAGAATGACATCAGAAGCTTAGCCAATTGTTAAAGTCAATCATTTTGTCCTTGTACTGTGGTATAATTCGGGGTGATGGCAGGATGCTACTCAGGGCTAGGGTCATATCTGCCTGGGCTACAAGATCGGAGAGCTCCTCCATGTCTCTTTTCATGTAGTCCAGGGAGGTACATCTCAGGTCATTCACACCAACATGGACAATGACAGAGTCATATTTGTACTTGTTGTTGAGTGACCTGAGTGCGTGCATTTTGTGGTGGATCCTGGCACCTGACAGGCAGCTGACAGTAACTTTCTCCTTTTTTAGCCTGCTGAGTGGAACATCACTGTGCCTGACTATAGAGTCACCTATGACTAGTGTTGGGTACATTGTTATGCCTTATGGGCTGTGATTGAGTGGCACACTGAGTTTGTGGGCTATGTGTCATTTGGGTTATGTTGGGGGGTCAAGTTTGTTTGTGTTTCTGCTTTGGAGGCCCTTGTTGCTTGTGCAGGTTTTTATTGAGAGCCTCTGCGAATGTAGGTGTGTGTTTTGTGTTTCTATGTGTGTGTTTTGGTGGTGTAGGTTTTGAGGGACTATGTGATGAGTGTGGTGTGGTGCAAGTGTTTACCTTCTCCTCTTGACTGTCTAGTCCAGTCTTGAGTGAAGAGAGCTTTGCTTCCAATTTGGCTATATATGTGCATCTCTCACAGGTTGTACTGTTGGGTGGTAGGAGGAGAGGGTTGTCTGTGTACATAAGCCAACTGCTGCATTGCCCCAAGATGCCCAGATTAATCAGGTAGACAAGAGAAAACACCGGGAGCTGGCCCTTAGACATGCCTGGATAGGTGTTTATTTATTAAATACTAAAAACTGCTTTCCTCTAGACAAGTGAGGAAAGTTGAGTGCTGTAGTAATTTGTAGCTTATTTCATGCTTACAACGAGTTCTGAACAAGTGCTGAGCTCAAAGAAACAGATTTGAGTGCTGAAACTAAAAAAACTGGCTAGTTCTAAGAAACAAAATTAATCCAAAACAGAAAGGCTTGGGGGCTCAGAAGCCTACAAATAGTCCTGGATACAGCAAATCTATATGTGGATCAGACTACTTACAGGAAAGGCAGGAAACAAGCTTAGAAAAAAAATTCCTTCCCAAATGCTCTCTTTGTGCACAGTAGGAGTGCCTGAAATCAGAATATGATCTTACTGCACTCAATTGAGTGAGCAAATGAGATGGACCCAGAAGGAGTATCCAAATACAAATTTACAAGAGGGGTGTGCAATTTCAAAGCCACCAAGATTAACAGCAAAACAAGAATAGGGAGGGTGGGAGGGAACTAACTGTAGAGACACAGAGCCACAATTTTCAGTTCAATTAATATTCAGTGAGAAACAAAAATAAATAAAATGCAGTACTATATAAAAAAGTGCAGATAAAGTGTACTTATATTTGCTTATATGCTCAGTTGATTGCAGGCAGATCTTAGCTGGCCAAAGCTCAAGTATTTAGCAGAAAAAAAAACAAAATGGACTACTTGTATAAGGCAGGACAGCCCCTAGGCTAAAACACAGAATATAAAAGTGAAACAACCCTCCGCTGCTATCAATGGCTACACTTCTAACAAGATCTCTGTAGAGACACAAGCTCTCTGTAGAGACACAGAGCCACAATTTTCAGTTCAATTAATATTCAGTAAGAAACAAAAATAAATAAAATGCAGTACTATATGAAAAAGTGCAGATAAAAGTGTACTTAAATTTGCTTATATATCCATTTGATTGCAGGCAGATCTTAGCCGGCCAAAGCTCAAGTATTTAGCAGAAAAAAACAAAATATACCACTTATATAAGGCAGGACAGCCCCTAGGCTAAAACACAGAATATCAAAGTGAAACTGCCCCCACTGGTATCAATGGCTACACTTCTAACAAGATCTCTGTAGAGACACAAGCAATCTATAGAGACACAGAGCCACAATTTTCAGTTCAATTAATATTCAGTGAGAAACAAAAATAAATAAAATGCAGTACTATATGAAAAAGTGCAGATAAAAGTGTACTTAAATTCGCTTATACATCCAGTTGATTGCAGGCACATCTTAGCCGGCCAAAGCTGAAGTATTTAGCAGAAAAAAAACGAAATTTCACAGTAAGAAGTCAGAATTAATTAATTTTCATTTTTATCGTAAAGGCTCAGTTCAGTATGCCAATTCACATGTGTTTATATTTTAGAGCACTGAGACACTATCCTTGTACGCTTCTTCACTCAAGCAGCTCTGAAAGCCTGTATTGCCCCCCCCCAAGCTAGTCGCTCATGACTACATGGATGGCTGCACTCCTTCCAAGCTTCTCCCTTGACCCTACAACTCTCTAGATTGTTTTAGTTATCATCTTTATTTCTATCAAATTGAACACTTATGGTTCCATGGTTAGTTATTGTCAATTATTGGTAAAGATTTGATCGTATGACTCAAGTCAGTACTCACTTCAGTACCTCACACAGGTCGGACATCACCTAACCCTTACCTCCCCAGTCCTCTTCTTTTCAGTTTACAATTCCATCCTAATTTTTAATTCAAACTACATTTTAAATGGCTGGACTGTAAAACGACAGCTTAAAGTTGAGTTCACTTTCAAGCATATTGCTATTTACCCCATCCTCATAGTGATTCGAACTACATTTTTTAAAATGGATGTGGCGGTAAAGAGATGGCTTAGATTAAGTTTGTCTCAATTTTAGTTTTAGATGTTAAGTTGATTAAGGTTTTAAGTGGCTCACTATTTCTTATACACAGTTTTTAGTTAGCCATTCATTCACCCTGTCTGTATTAGCTGTATCATTAACTTTTTAGTAGGACTGATTCCAGCATGCCAATTTTCAAGTAGTTGGTTTCAAGGTTATTTAGACGCTCTCTAGAGCAAGTTAACTATCTTTTCTGAACACTAGCATATTCACGGTAGGAAGTTAATACATAATCATTATTAATTTTTATTTGTAATTTTATTTCTAGCTTTAGTTTTAGGGGTTAAGTTTAGTTGACTAAGATTGTAGTCTGCTCAGTAGTTTCACAACACAGTGAAGACTCCCTGACAGACAGCAAAAGTGCTGGACATGCTCAGAATCTCAGTTTTTAGTTTATCATTTGTTTATCTTTTCTGTATCAACTATATCTTTAACTGTTTGGTTTATTACATGCTATGTAAAGTCTGGATTTGAAGTTAACCTAATGTACTATAGCATCATCAAGTAAACAGGGCCAAGTGTTTTTAAGGGCCTAATCCATACATTTTAAAGTTAAAGTATGTTTCACTGTTTCTAGTTAACATTGTTATAGTACTCAGTTTTGCATTTTAACTTAATGATGTCACGGATATTCAGCAAACGGGGGTTCAGAACAATAAAGGCTGCGCCCGAGCCACTCCCCCTGTCAAAGGTCTATTGGCTGGCACCACAAACCCAGCCCACTGTTTTGACATAAATGTAACTCTAGAACTGCTGGATTTCAGATTTTGACCACCATTCAGAGAACTTCCCCCGACTGTGTACTCTGCAAGGACTGAATAAACTTTCTGATATTTTTATCTAAATGTGGGCTAAGTGTCATTTTTTCAGAATCTCTCCACAGAGTACCTGCCACAATTAATCATTTTGAAGACTCTTTTGCTACTGTCTGTACTCGAGCTAATCTCAGCTTAAAACAGCTTTTCTAAAGGTTAAAAACTGATAACCACAGCTAGCAACACTCTTTTCAAAGACTACCACTTAAGAGGATCACCTCCTTCCCACAGCAGCCCTTACCAGGGCTATCCAGCCTGAGTTTTTACCACAGCCCTACTCAGGGCCAACAAGCCTAGGCTCTATACTGAGATTTACAACAGCCCTTATCAGGGCTGTCAAACCATTCAGCTTCAGCTACTGCCCTACGTGGGCATCCAAGGGTCTAGTTCCACGGTCCTTTTCAGAACTCTCTTGCTCACACTGCAAAAACAAAAGCCCTTGTTAGGGTTCCTACAAAAAGACTTGCACTGTCAGTCCTTATCAGGATTCCCAAGGGTCTGAACCTACAGTTCTTTTCAGGACTTACAACCACAGTGGGGCTCAGCTTATCATCAACAACATGTTGTAGGTCCCATTGAGGGCCACACATAAGATATTCTCTGTGCATCTCCAACCAGGTAACCTGAACAAGTTTACTGAGTGTGTTTGCTTTTTAAAGTTAAGGATGTAGGAAAGTGCTGGCCACCCTTGCTAGATATTTCTCTTTGCCCCAATGTTGTACAACTGTGATGTAAGTATGAATAAATAAGTGCAGTGTGTGCGGGGCAAAACATAACTGAGAAGCTGCAAAAGAGAGTATCCCCATAAAACTTGCACGTCTATTATTGTCATCTTGAATTGTTTGATTATTTAAATTCCTTCAATTTGTAGTTAACAGGTTGCAGGTCAACTTCATTTGCAGGCTGCATATTACATTTTGTCTTCTCGTAGAAGACTGTATACCTAAACATAAACATGTGTATTGCTGTGGTTTTGATTTCATTGAATGTAACTGACATCTGCAACATTTCTTTATACTGTGTATTTTCATGTGTTTAAGGAGCTTGTAATTTTGACCCAACATGCAGGTTTGAAAAAAAGTGAAACATACAACTGCACTACATTTTAAGCTCCTGGAAGCAGTGAATATGCTTCTTAACAATGCTGCTTGAAACAGAAATACTAATACTGGCAGTATATGGACAATCATTTTCACATCTGTGGGTGAAAACTTGATACATTTTTGCTTGCTTTCACCTAATCAAAGGTATGTTTAAAAACCAATAGTAATTTTCCTGGTCAAGCAATCTAAGAAGCTTAAACAGAGGGGCTGTTACTTTTTTTAAATCTTACCATTCCTGACTGGTTCAGACTGTAAGAGTGAATAAAAAAGGAAGGATGGAGCGGCTGAGATTTATACGTTATATGTCACCATTTTCTATCATTTGTTCCCCTAGATGACAGCTTATCTTTGCTTGGCTTAGCTGTTCTGACTTGCTGCACTGGTAGCATCAGCAGGCTGAGTGTTGCTCTGTTGACACAAATGATACTACTCTCTGCCAGACATTTCTTAGCTTCCTTGTGCATATTGCCAGCTAACACTCAAAGCTCTGGACAATACAGTGGGCCAGCAAACTTGTTTTCTTTCTCTCATCAGCCTCATAGCACCTGGTTTGCTATGGCGGTGTGATAACTGCCCTATGCTCACCGATAATGAACTCTTGCTTGACACAGAAAACACAGTCTGTGAGAGATGCAAATACCTATCTTACATGGAGGCATCCCTCTCATGATAAACAATACACAGTGACTATCTCATATTTATTTATTTTATATACTTGTTCAGTTTGGTAACCTGGGTAGAGCGCTGATCCATATGGATCTATCTCAGTCTCAGGCTGGACAAATATAAATGACTGTAGACAAGCAAGTTAACAAGAAGTATTACAAATACAAACAAAATATTGTGAACAGCATTGAATCAATAGGAGTAATTATAATAATAAAGTACACAGTACAGGGTACAATAGGAAGGGATGGTTAAAGTAAGGAGAGAAGTAGAAGAAAGAGAATGAAATAGTGAACAGATAGAGCATAAAATGTAAAAGAGCAAATATAAGGATACACAGAAATTAACTATATACAATATGTATACAATGTGGAAGAGATGTCATATAATAGTGTTGGGAAATAATGTGAGGAAGACAAAGGTGCCTGACTGGTGAAGGGTATAGTGGGGGATTAGGTGATGTGTCCAGCATTTTCAGATTGACTCAGACTTGATATTCACACTGTCTCTTCAACTACCACCAATTTTTCATACAGAACACACAAAAGTATTATACACTGATGCCATAAAGGAATCCTTGCCAAAGCCTTCTAGAACGTTTAAGAACAGGCTTCGGTGGAACTCTCTCAGTTAACTTACTCAGTGCACACCTACATCAACAAGTCACCCGCAGCCAGTTTGTTCCTAATGAAATATACATACACTAACTTCTGACAAAAATGTTTTCGTGATTAGTGATTTTGTTGTTAGGCGTACAGATTCCCCACTCACTGGGCTAGACAAGGACAGGATTACAATCAGCGGCCTTTTAGGCATCAGGATTATAGGCAAGACCCTTTCCCAAGACAGATATGACTACAATATGATAGTGGTTTGTGTGGAAGTGAATGACCTAGGACACAAAACCTGCATGTGACAGATGCACGTCAGACTCTGGTCCTGAATACTCAGTGTCCTTCACAAGTGTTCTTGAACGAAATCCCTCCTTCACCAAAAATAATGCCTAGGTAATAAGGGAAGATAATTTGCTTTAAAAATTGGATTAATGGTTGGTGTCATTCCAGGGAGGTTCACTCTGAGACAAGATGACTGTTAGCCCTACTTGTTTCCCAAGGGGAATGCCTGCATCTCTCTTTCAAGGGTTCCTGCATAATGGCAAAAGCTTTTGTTGCCCACATAGTTCCCCTTTTTTAGGTAAAGTTTACCTAATGGGCATACCAGCTTAGCAAATTCATCTAACCCTAAATCAGAGCACATTAAGGTGGTTCTTAATGCCAGGAGTCTCAATAACAAATAATCTAGTCTTCAGGCACTTCTGCATGTGGAACATGTCCATGTATGTGCTGTTACAGAGATTTGTTTTAACTGTAAAGAATGCACTCCCTCCATATCTGGATTTTGTGGTGCCTACCATTCATTCAGATCTAGTGGAAACTGTGGTGATGTCTCCATATTTGTCAGACACCATGTTTCATCTAGGCTGATGCCCACAGACCCATACATTAAGCTCCTAGAATTTCAGTTTATCATGGGTAAGACAAGCTTCCAACTTAAACCATGCCACAGAACCCCTTCCATGTCTCCAGATGATCATATTATATTCATGAAAGTTTTAGAAGAAATTCCTACAAGCAACTACTCCATTATTTCAAGTGACTTCAATTACCCTACCACAGACTGAGCACCTATATTTCTAATATAGGGTATGACCAGATTTTTGGATTTGATAAACAGGACCTCTCTAAATAAAATAGTGAAACTACTAGAGGTCAAAATATTCTTGATCTGGTTCTTGCAAATATTGCCTCTACCTGTCCCACTCCCTTAGTTTCTCCTTCACCAGTTAAGTCAAACCATAAATTAATGACAAAAAAAAAACAAGTCCTCAGCACTTTGATGGGTACCCAAGTATACACAAGGCAGGCAAACTCTTCTTGGCACAGTTTATTGCAACAAAAAAGGCTCTCCAATACACCATTAACAAGTTCAACAATACATTTTTGTCTCTAACTTCTTCAGATAAAAAGTTCAAAACACCAATCTTCTTTTATACCCGCACCCATTTCAAGTCCACCAATAAAATCACATTACATAATTTAAAATTCTATGCACTAGTAATGTAAAATTTCATTAATATAATATAATATAAAAAAGAACTACAAATAGATGTAGAATGGGACCTTTCAAATGTGGCAGATGTACCCAGTGTCCCTACATATATAATAAGGACTCCATTAATTTAACCTCCAGAAAAAAGATTATCACAGTGAAACAATATAGTAACTGTGAAAGTATGGGTGTAATATATTTAGCTTTATGTTTGTGTCAAGCATTTTACATAGGTAAAACAGAGAGAAAATTAAAGAGAAGAATATACAAAAATTTAAATGCTATACGCACACAAAACACTAATAAAGCCCTATAGAAATACACTACACAATGTGATATTGTAAATTACAAGTTCTTTGTTCTTGAAGAAGTTCCTAAAGATGTGAGGGGCGGAATATGGGAAACAAAAATCGAATACAGGGAACTCTACTGGCAAATTTATTTAGAGGCCAGTAGATTCCCTGGATTAAATGATGCAGTTTCCATAGCTCCAGTTCTTAAATTAAGGGCAGCTAGGCTGTAACTAAAATTTAGACAATATGTTTTCCATTTTTATATAATACAATATAATAGTATTTTTAGTTATTAGTAAATATAGTATTGGTTTTTAAAGATAAGTTATTGACATCTCCACCAGAGGGAGCTTTACATTGTAGTGAATGATATGTTGTTTCATTTAGATAGACAGAATTATATGTTTAAGTTTTACAAATTTTCAATATATATTTTTTTGCTAGTGGTAATGATTGTTTATCATAGAGCATTATTTATAGTAAATAAATTAAATTAGAGAATTTTATATTATATTACATTACATTAATGAAATTTTACATTACTAGAGCATAGAATTTTAAATTATGTAATGTGATTGTATTGGTGGACTTGAAATGGGTGTGGGTATAAAAGAAGATTGGTGTTTTGAACTTTTTATCTGAAGAAGTTAGAGACGAAAACGTATTGTTGAACTTGTATCGTTAATGGTGTATTGGAGATCCTTTATTGTTGCAATAAACTGTGCCGAGAAGAGTTTGCCTGCCTTGTGTATACTTGGGTACCCATCAAAGTGCTGAAGACTTGGTTTTTGATTGTAAGCAGCACTTTTGTTCCTTTTCATTGTAAATTAATGACATTTACTCTCAGAATCACCATACCCCCTGTAAACAACATCTACATATTTAATGATTTGAAAAGAGTAAACCTTTTACAATTATATAATTAAAACTATACTATTACCCATGATGTCAGTACCATTGAGGGCAATGCAGCAGGTGATGACTTCATTAACTCATTACAGCTGAGTGACGTTTCCAGGCATTTCTGCAGTTACCTCCTACTGTGCCTCAAGGCGTCAAATATTGCCTATTTATATTTACATTAATAATTCCAAAACCATGTTACATTCAAGGTATCAGAAAATTTTATCTTGAAGCACACACGATGGTAAAGACATTTGTATTGATATATGACCTTTGTCAATGGGTATTTGTTAAAAATGTAAGGTGATAACTTCATTTTTTAAATGCTGAAGCCACACCCGCTGGGAGTTAAAGGTACACAATCAAAAAAGTTCTACTAGATGGAATGAGTTAAGAAGGCTTATGTCCACTTAGACAAATGAATGGACCTAGCAGTCCCAAGTAGAGCCAAATGGAATGGGAAGTTTAAAACAAACCCATCTGGTGGTCAATCAACATAAATGCCAGGGTAATCATGTGGGCTAGTCTTGTAAAGGCTCCAGGGCCATTAGCCTAGTACACACTTATGAACCTATAAAAAGCTCCTTAATCTGTATTGTAAGACTTGAACTCCATCAGGATGAAGATAGTATAAAACTATCACCTAGAAACTGAAAGCACTACAAGTAAAAACATCATGATTGGAGATTAGCTTCTGAAATGAAGGAAAAATACAAATTCTTCTTTAACTACGTGAGAAAACTAAGAAAAAAACACATCATTGCCCTGAACTTTTCCTTAATAGGACCCCCTACTCTGACACAATGACATTTCAAATATACTAGCAAAGAAGTTCAATAAAAATTTCACCTCCAAAGCCCATTTTCAAATACTGTTCTCCCTAAAATCCCTCATATCTACCTCCTATCAACACAGGAACATGTTCTTAAAGTATTGTCATAGACCAAAACACTTCATTTAAGGGCCCTGACAACATAACTGGGTGCTTACAAAAACAGCATCAACCATGATGGTGGTGCAGTGGTGCAGCAGTTAGCATTGTTACCTCACGACAGGTTCTCTGGTTTGATTCTCAGCTGGGGTGCCTTCTGTACAGAGTCTGTATGTCCTCCCTGAGTTTGTGTGGGTTTCCTCTGGGTGCTCAGGTAAGATATGCATCTGGAGCATTTCTCCCTGGGCCTCCAATGAAAATGGGGTTTATCCCATTTGGCCTTTTCTTGAGGCACAACACGACAATAAGAAGCTTGACCTTTTATTAAACACACTGAACTAAAGAACAAAAACAATAAAACATCCAGTAAGCGCTTTCACATTCTCTTGAATGCTTCATCAGACTGTTAAAAAGGTAAGCCATTTCTACATTTAAATACCGTTGCTGTTACTTCATCAACCAATCATTATTGTTCCTTACTTGATGACATCAGTGCTTAATTGATTAAAAAATTAACTAAAACATTTTTAATTTAATTTTATTATAAATTAAATATTTGTTTTTAATATAAAGAATCACAGAGGTTTTGAACATGAATTTCAGCCGGCAATTTTTTAGTTAATTTTTAATCAATTAAGCACTGATGTCATCAATTAAGGAACAATAATGATTGGTTGATGAAATAACAGCAAAGGTATCTAAATGTAGAAATGGCTTAGCTTTTTTAACAGTCTGATGAAGCATTCAAGAGAATGTGAAAGTGCTTACTGGATGTTTCATTGTTTTTGTTCTTTAGTTCAGTGTGTTTAATAAAAGGTCAAGCTTCTTATTGTCGTGTTGTGCCTCAAGAAAAGGTTATTTGGATTTTGAAACTACATTTTGCTTGAGGCACTTTACCCTTTGCAGTTGATTTGTTTTGCTTAACTCCATTTTTATCATTGTAGCAAGGGACATGACGGAAGTGACCAGTGAAAAGGACATAGTGAATTCAGCTTTTTCTTTTAATGAGACTGTGACCGATACCAATGAAACTTTGTTTAAGAAACTGTTATTAGCTGACAGTAATCCTTTACTGAAATTATCAAGGATTGATTTAACAAGTAATGAGAGGGGAACCAGCGATATTGACAGAAATATTAATGTTATACAACTAACGAGGAAAATAGAACAAACTCTAGAGAAACTGAAATATACACAATGGCAACATAGGCATATGGAAGCCTTCATTAATTTTAAAGTAGTTCCACGTGGTTTACGTATACTTAAGATGCCGGATTTCGGCAACACTTACCCTGAACTACTTAGTAAACGGCAACAACTCAACCTTGAGACCAGCTGTGGCTATATGAAATTACTAGTAGGGCAGTACATGTCAATAGAAAAGACTTAATGTTTGAACTTACTAGATTACGTGAAGAATTGGCTGGTTTTATGACACAGGGAGAGATGAGTGATTTTTTAGCAAGCGCTAGTGCTAATGTCTCATTACTTGAGAATAAATTGATGTAGGGAAAGAAAAAGAAACTTGAAAGGGACTTCCTCGATTTCCAGAGGGGGAATGTGTTCGCTTGGCCTTGCGAACCAATGAGAGGGAGAGGCGATAATCAGCAACAGATGGCCCACCAATCCATAGATGGAAGAAGAGACACATCAATTCCAATAGCTCAACTAATTAGGGAGCCTGATATGTCGAACAAGAAGGGAGTAGAGCTGTCCACCAGGAAGGAAGTGATGACGAACAATAATACCAAATGTAACAACGATGCGATGGATATCAATAGAGAACTGCCAGCTTTAGCGGGAATGAGTAATGTAAGAATTCTGAATCAAGATGTTCGCAGGAAGAAACAAATGTTGTTAGTGCATCTGCTACTACTTCTACAGAGGGTTTTTTTCTTCTTTCCCCTTACCCATACGGCTGAACACAAAAACGCCATGGTCACTGTTACAGGGATCTAAAAAACGCAAATTTCCCGAAGAGAGACTGGAAGTTCAGAAAAAAGTGCTGAAACCTGTAAGTCAGACTTAGTTATTAACATTTCTAGTTATCATTTAACATCGTCAGAAAGAAGCCTTCTAAATAGACGCTTATCTTTTATTCCAGCGAAAGATGTTGACTTTACTGATATGCTAATTGATTTAAAAATGTTTACTAGAAATATAAATCTTAAAATGTTATATGTAGACAACATATGTGAGAATGTTAACAGAATTTTCAAGAAGCCATCAACTTTTATTCCTCAGATGCACCCTTTAGTAGAGTTGTTTGAGAAAGCATGTGAGAGAGACCTATTGAAGTTATATGATAATCTTCTTCTTCTTCTTCTTTCGGCTTTTCCCGGTTAGGGGTTGCCACAGCGGATCACCGTCCGCTCATGATTGGCAGTGGAGTTTATCTGAATAGCGATGAACAACAAGCCTTGAAGAATTTACAGGAAAACAAGGGGATTGTCATTAGAAATGCTGACAAAGGGGGTGCAGTAGTAGTATTACATACTGAGATGTATAAATCCAAGATTCAGATTCTTTTGAATGATAGTGAGCCATACACAAACATTGATGGTGTGAAGCTTAACAAAGTTATTAATGGAGTACATGATGAACTATATGACTTGTTGTTATGTGCAGTGATAGATTCAGATCTTTATAAATATTTTTTAATAGAGAAACCAACTATACTGACTTTTAGGGGATTACCTAAAGTCCATAAGAACATTGAAAGTCCACCCTTGAGACCTATAGTTTTGAGCAAGGGATGGTTAACAGAAACAATATCTATATATTTGGAGAAACAACTAAGAAGCATAGTGGAACAAACTCCTACAGTAGTAAGGGACACACAACAATTTCTGGAAAGCCTTACAGACTATATACCTAGTGATATAGAGACAGAATACATGGTGACTTTGGATGTAACATCATTATTTACATCTATTCCTAATGATACAGGGGTGGACTACATGAGGCTGTTCTTGATTGAGAAAGATATGCCAAGAGAATGAATAATAAAATGTGCTTTACTAATGGATTTGGTTTTAAAAAATAATGTGTTTGCGTATGAAAACCAATATTTTATCCAACAGAAAGGAGTGGCAATGGGCACTCCTTGTGCGAATTCATACACAAACATAGTTATGACATATTAGGAATACACCTATATTATACGTAGTCAATATTATGAGATGAATATATTATTATATAAAAGGTTTGTTGATGCTGTTTATTTAATATGGAAAGGTGATGAGCAGACAGTAAATGAGTTCATTCAATATATAAATGGCACCACAAGTTTCCTGTCTTTCACAGGGAAATGGTCACTACACGAAATTGAATTTTTGGATATCATACAACTGAAAGAAGGCAACACTGTACAAACACAGCTATTCAGAAAAGAATGTAGAAGAAATTCTTTGCTACATCGCACTAGTATGCACCCCCCACATATCTATCACAATATAGTAAAGGGTCAAGCACTTAGGGTCTCTAGACTCACCACAGATGAGACTAGGTTTCAGGGAACCATAGAGACCTTATCTAATGAATTCAAAGAGAGAGGGTATACGTCAGAAGAAAGAAGGAGTTTGCATCAGGAAGAGGTTGTAGATAGAAGAGTAAGTGGAAAACCCTACATATACAGAGGTAGACAGATAGATCATCAAAATGAAAGAAGAGCCTTGTTCAGGCCACAGCAGCCAGTAATACCGTATACAAATAATAATAAGATCAGAGAGATCTTCCGCAGAAATTGTAATATTCTCACAATAGATGATGATATACAGTGACTTGTGGGTGATAAACCTAGATTTACTTACAAGAATACAAAATCACTCAAATGACTATTATGTTATGAGAGAAATAATAAATTGGTGTTAACATCTGATAGAAAGGGACCTATGCTTGTAGGACATGTAACCAGTGCGGTTACATGTCTAATAGCAATAGTTTTGTCCATCCTGACAGTGGAAGATCATATCATTTTTCAGTTTATGCAGACTGCAAGTCACAGGATTTAATATACCTAGCAGTCTGCACGAAATGTAATCATTTTTATGTAGGAAAGACAAATAGGACCCTTCGAGAAAGAGTTAGAGAACATGTCTATGCTATAAACAGGGAAGATGACAGCAATGCCCTAGCTGGACATGTTATAAATGAAGGGAGTACACATGGTTTTAAATTTACTGTGATTGAGTTTGTATATAAGAACATTAGGCTAGGTGATCATAGAAACTACACTGAACAAAGAGAGACAAGGTGGATCATGAGGCTACAAGCAGATAGACTATCTGGTTTGAATGACAGGGTTCCATGAAACCGTTCTTGATAGCAAGGGACAACAGGCATTAACACTGTTTATAAGCTATTAGTCTAGCGTTTTTCAGGATGGCTCACAAATCTATTAATAAACAACATATATATTTGATATATTTTATATTTTTATAGTATACATTTATACATAAGCACATGTTTTTTCTTTGTTTTTTTTAAGTAGTGGAACATATAGTTTGAGATATGTACATATGTTTTTGAGCTGCATGAGGTTGAAGCATCTATTATAAATTAAATATTTGTTTTTAATATAAAGAATCACAGAGGTTTTGAACATGAATTTCAGCCAGCAATTGTTTAGTTAATTTTTTAATCAATTAAGCACTGATGTCATCAAGTAAGGAACAATAATGATTGGTTGATGAAGTAACAGAAAAGTATTTAAATGTAGAAATGGCTTAGCTTTTTTAACAGTCTGATGAAGCATTCAAGAGAATGTGAAAACGCTTACTGGATGTTTTATTGTTTTTCTTCTTTAGTTCAGTGTATTTAATAAACGGTCAAGCTTCTTACTGTCGTGTTGTGCCTCAAGAAAAGGTTATTTGGATTTTGAAACTACATTTTGCTCTAGGCACTTTACCCTTTGTGGTTGATTCATTTTGCTTTTATCCCATTTGGACTTTTCCAGTAAACAAATGTTAAACCAGCTGGACATTAACAGTAAACAAATGTTAAATAAACAGATGATCTCTCTGAGTTCATCTCCTTAAAATTTTAACCAACGTTTAGCCATATCCTAAGTTCACAAATCCTGGCACACCTACGGCAATGCCCCTCTACAAGGGTTACTCTACAACTGACCCTGGGAATTAACAATCAGCCTTATAAGTCTGATCTGTAAAGCTATAGACCATATCTTATACAATATCATTAATTATGACATCAAAAATCTCATTAGGTTTGACCAACAACAATCTGGCTTTTCAAGAATAGATTATGCCTGTTAAATCTTAACTTCTCCGAGAGAGTCAAGTAAGCAGTTGACAGTGGTCATGCTATTAATAAAGCTTATTCCAAACAAGATAAAACATTCAGTGCCATACATAATGTCAAAAAGGAAACCATTTGCATTAAGCATTGATTGTTATGTAGTAAGATGGATAGCCATCTGGTTGAAAGACAGAACTTACACAGTTCATCATTCAGGTTCCTGTTCAAGTAGTGCTAAGGTAACCAGTAAAACCCCCCTAAGAGATGGTATTGGGTCTTCTCTTTTTCATCATCTACCTATGTGATCTCAAAATTGATAACCAGGGCTTCTGTTAAACCAACTTTGCAGATGACTTCAGACTACATATAACTGTCAAAACCCTATTCTGATATCTGTACCCTTCAGAAAAGCTGATCCTAGTTAATGCCTGGTGTACTGATAATGGGCTTAAATTGAACTCTACAAAGTGTAGTATCGATGCCTTCAGAAAACAGCAATTGCCCACAACATACAGTATAAGTAATACTCCCTTACTAAACACAAAGGCAATCTGGGTCCTACGCACTTAGGTTGCTAGTTCCATCTTTATTGATCATCATGTGGCAACTGTAAACAGGAAATCCTACATACCACAACTAATAGCCAAAGGTATTTTGTCTAGATTCAAAGATGTTATTGTTCCTCTGTATTCAACACTGATCAGACCCATCACAGAGTAAAAATTTCCCTTTAGGATGTACCTCACTTAATATATTCACAAACTTTTAAAGATCCAGAGCTTCCTAACCAAAATGATCTCTGGTCTTAAGATCCTTAGTTACTGGAAGTGACTGTAAGCCCATTCCCTGCATTTTGTATCTTATTAATGCCTGAGGGGTGATTTCTGCCTATAGTACCATAACATTAGAGATCTGATGAACCTGATGTCCTATATCTCAGTAAGTCAAAGAGAGCAGCTAACACTAGAACCAGAAACCTGAACCTTCATCAGCAGATAAACAGAACATGGAGACACAGATTCCTCATTCAGGGTGTGACAAAAGGAGGTACTGCCAGCACAGCTAGCTGGAATTTTGTAAATAATTATATGTTATTTGTGAATATCAAATTGATTTATATAAGATACTTGTGTTACAAATGTATTAGAATTGTATGTTGTGTGTATATCAAACTGATTTGTACAGACGTGTGTGTTGAAAAGTTATTTGTAAAGTGCTTGAGTTTGGACTGTATCCACAGTGTGCCCACTGCATAGAACAGAAATGTACATGCACTGTTGTAACTGTTTAAATGTATATATCTTAACAGAGGAAACTAGAGGGTTAACTTCAGTCCAGCAAACTTTAGAAAAATATCTGAAATTAAATTCCCTTTATAGACTACGTCATAAAGATGCTATCTCACAGGCAGGGTCGGCCTTAGCTAAAATGGCACCCTAGGCGAAGTAGTGCTCCGGCGCCCCCTTACACCCTACCCACAACATACTCACAAAACAACCCTATTTGAGCCACACCCACAGGTAGGTCACTCCCCAAGAAAGCCACTCCATTAATTTCCTTAAATCATTTAAATGCATAAGAAGAAAAAGATACCTTGTAATGTAGTTAAACTGCAACTACCTTTGTGTACTTATTTCCTACTTTAAATACCAGAACTGGATCATAGTCAAAGGGGGCCCTAGGCAGGGTAATAAATTGCCCCCCCAGAGCATCCCCTCTTGCAGCAACCCCTACCCTCCAGCAGCAGCCCCCTCCCCAGCCACTCCAGTGTTCCATTACTTGGCTATTTCTCACCAGTTACCGGACACACTGTTCAAATCTATCAGTGTGCATACTGTTTTCTTATTTACTTCCACAATGTTTACAGATATTGAAATAAAATAACACAAACACAGATAGCCATTTACTAAACAAGCAATACAGCCTTGCAATGAATACAGACTTAGCATGAGCAGTAAACTTCTCTGCCCTTGAAACTCATACTCATTGAAACGGCAAAACTCACATTCATTAAAATAGCATGAAAACCCAGATTCATAGAAAATGCATCTGGCCAATGGAGGATCAAGTTTACCTTTGGGCTGTTTTCAAAACAGACTACTTGCACACATTTTATAGGGCCATGCATACACATATTTGTTTTTTGATTCATCTTCCCAACTGTATTAAATTATATTCCTTGTATAATACAGCACCACTTGTTAGAATGGGTTTTAAATTTGTAGTTTTAAACATTCTTTTAATAAGCAATGAAACAAAATGTATAAACCAATAACTACCCATTTCAGAAAATTTCATCCATAAAAGGCCACTCAAAACTTCTGTAATTACAATCCACCAATATCACTCAATACGCACAATCTCTGCAGAAGTAAAACCATCTGAATAATTCTACATTAAAGAAATCTGTAACTAATGAAGAGGTTGCTACTGACAAACAACTTTACATTTTAATGTTTTATCTATAAATTCAGTGCCTGCTGCCCTTGAAGAATTAATTGCCTATCTTACATTAAAAAATTGGTAAGTTAGTTATATTGCAATAGGAAATAGCAAACCAACAAGTTCATAGCTACTACGTATCTCATACAAAGGAGAACATACTCAATAGTGTAGAACCCTTTTCCCCCTTATAATGCAAACAATCATATGGGTACTACAATATCAGCACTCCATTTCCATGGTGCGGGAGTAGAATCCACAGCCCTCTGCACCAAATGCAATTATGCTACCAATACTGCTTTCAGATTCTACAATACAGTATGCCATTTGATAAACAAAAAAACAGCTATTTGCACTTTGAAAACAGACTTAGCATGAGCAGCAGTAAACTTCTTTCATCACTTATGTTTCCATTTTTATTTATAATTGATTTTTTATTAGTTTTACCATAATAAAAATTATTTTCAAACAAGAAAAAAAAGATCTGCTTTTGGCACTACAATTATCAAGAGCATGTTCTGTTATTATAACACCTGATAGGAAGAGCTTGAATGTGTCCTGTGAGTTGCAGATGATGTAACCATTCCTATCAAATATGAAAGTTATGTACTTATCATAATGGTATATTTATAGGCGTTAGTACATCCTCTGTAATGACCTTGGAGGACAAAAGACCCCAAAACAGATTTTAAATATTGTTCTTATAAACACAGAAAGTTGCAAGAATAGCAGGGTTTGTGTTAACATGCTTTCCCTAAATTATATGAAGTCTGAAACCCAAATGTATGCCATTATTTAGTGACTTCAGTCCTCGATAATTTGAGAAGATCACAAATTTTATGATAAACAGGCCAAAACTATGATGCAAAAATGGGGACATTCTGCGAAATCTAGACAGTTGAGAGGTATGCTGGCTGTATCCCACCCACCTCACCAACAAAATCCATCAACATACAATTTTTCCTCTGTCTCTCTTGCAAACATTTCTGTATTCTACTTGCAGATTTTCAGTTCTTAACACTTTCCATTTTCAGCTGCAAGCTCAAGAAATCATGTACACATTGTCAACTCTCCCCCCGATTTTACAAAATGTCTCTGACTTTGTCTCGCATATTTACCCCATCTCTCATAATTTTTTTTTTAATCTTCTGGTAAACAACTGAGGCATTTCCCTCTTAACATCAGCTTAGGTTGATTTAGTAGAAGAGCTCAGTGCTGATTGTTATGTGTTGTGCTTACTGAATGTGTTCTGAGATGAGAAGGTTATGAGAATCCATCAAGCATACATCATTCATGTTCTGGTAGAATCCTGACTTCTAGCCAGGATCATGGAACTAGCAATGTAACTCATCACAGAGGTAGTTCAAGTGATCAGGGGATCAGTGATGAAATGGATCCGCTACCATGCATGGTTCACACCTGTGCAGGATGCCAGGGCAGAGTGCTAGCAAAAATGCTTTGGCTGCATTTCTGCAGACCCACACACAGTATACCTCATGTTGATGATAACACCTCAATTACAGTATTAATATTCTTCCAAACTAACTTCTTCACATCTGAAGATACTGACCATGACAATGCATACTGCATACTGTTTTGACCCTCATCTCTCACATGCACGCACAATTTTTTGTGTCAGGCTTGCCCTACTGCAACCCTCCACACACACACACACACACACACACACACACACACACACACACACACACACACACACACACACACACACACACACACACACACAATGCAAGTGATGTGACTGTGCCCTGTCCTTTACATAATTCTGTGATATAGGTTTGCCTATGTCTGAAGCACAGAGTGACCATCTAATGACTGCTTAGTGAAATTCCTGTTTTCCTTAAAATTAGTGGGTTGAACCAAGGGCTAGTTCTGTCCCTAATGATGCCATGGGTGGAACTTGCCCTTGTTTCAACCCACTAATTGTGTAATAAAAAGCCCTGATTTATCAATGTTTACTCAGTCATTTAATAAGTGCTCACCTGCCAATAAAGAATTTCAGACTCTAAGAAAACCGAGTAATTGTCAGTTGAACAAGAAACCAGATGCCCATACAGTGAGCTGGACTTGGCAGCATTTTCAGGGGCACAGACCTGAACATCAGCCTGAACAGGTAATCATCACCCCAATGGAACTCCCTCCTAGAAGGCAGGTACCCTGAGTCAGTTGTTTTGGAATTCAGAGCTAAAGCAAGCACAGCATGGTTGCACTCTTTCATACATTTATGAATTACTCCACCATGCTTTTTGCTTCATTAGCATGTACTTCAGCTTTTTATTTGTTCATTTGCATATTCTGCTGCTAACTCCTGTTTTGCAGCTGGCTGAGATGTGTTTGGCTGTTTCCTGACTTGCAAACAGCTAGAGTCTCACTGCTCATCTCACAAACGAGTTTAGGGTGACATTGACATGCATGAATATGGCCTTAGTTTTTCCTTAGGATGTCTTGAACTGCTCAGGAGATGGCAAGAATAACTCTGAATCTGTTTTTAAAACAGTCCAGAACATAATCAATACTGTCTCCATTTACATTGTGTAAGGTGCATAATCTATGATAAATAATCATCATTTATTGTATCTTCTGGTATTTTACAAGGTAAAACCTCTTTTTACCATTCACTTATCAGATTTGAGTTTTTCAGAATGCTTCTGTAAAGGTTTGTGGCAATACTCCCAGTCCAGACATGTCCAAAGTATATGCTTAACAACTAACTCAGGGCCCCCTTCCCATTACTCAATCTATATAGCCTAAATATTCTCCAGATAAGACTGACATGGCAGAATGGGGGGAGCAAATAGCAATCTGAAAGATGTTAAATAATATTCTAGGTGATTCTAGAATAAATGCTGGCATTTTGACCATACATCTCTGTATCCATTAGGATGCACAGACTGAGTAATGGGGAAGAGGTTTGGAAAACAAGGTTGGCATAGTGGTTAAGGTGTTCACCTTGCAGACACAAGGTGCAGGGTATGATTCTCACATGGTGTAATTACCTAGGCTTAAAATAGCCCACAAAGGCAGTTAGCCTAATAAAAGCCTATGAACAAAGTGTTAAACATATATTTATGAGACTTTTGTACAAGGATATAGCCAAAAAATTTTGCAGCACTCTTGAAAAAATCATATCTGGGGCAAATGAATGGTGTTCCACTCTTCATCATATTTTTCATTGCTCATTTTATGTGTATATAAACAATTTTATTTCCTATCATTATGGAACTAAGCATCCTTTCCTATGGCTTGGTTAGGACTATTGACTGTCTTTGTGATGAAAAGAGGTACTGCCAGCACAGCTAGCTGGAATTTTATAAATAATTGTCATTTGTGAATATTAAACTGATTTATACAAGATGCTTGTGTTACAAATATATTAGACCTGTATGTTATACAAGATGCTGGTGTTACAAATATATTAAAACTGTATGTCATGTGTATATCAAACTGATTTGTACAGACATTTGTGTTGAAAAGGTATCTGTAAAGTGTTTATGTTTGAAATGTATGCACAATGTGCCTTACTGGAGAAAACAGAAATTTACATGCACTGTTGTAACTGTTTAAATGTATATGTTTTAACAGAGTAAACTGGATGGTTACCCTCAGTCCAGCAAACTTTAGAAAAATATCTGAAATTAAATCACTTTATAGGCTAGGTCATAAAGATGCTATCGCACAGGTTTCAATGTCACCAGAGATACAAAGTCTGTACTAGGAAGCTTTTTGTATTGTCTTTGCCATGAATTAATTGCTGCTCTGAAAGTGTGAAGGCATGCAATTGTTTTATGACTTCCAGCACCTGCCAAATATCTGAGCAAAAGCCCTTTTGTGTGTATTTTTACAGGTAGGTGCTAAGTCCTGACAGCTGCCAGTAATGGGGGTTTGCATGAGAACAGATGACCAGAAATTATGTAATTCTGCAAGCTGGTCCAGCAGTAATATTTTAGATATTATTTTGAGAAGTATCTTAGTAAGACAGAGCATTCTGTGCTCTGTCTTGGGCCTGACAACAAGAAGAAGAACTATTTACCACATCATCTGTCTTGTCTAGGTAAGTTATTAGGGTATAGTAACTCTTTTAGATGCAGTCAGGAATATAATGAAACTTAATTTAGATATTGTTTTTTTCTTTATTTGTCTGAGCCTGTCCTACAATGCTGTTTTAAATATTTCCTGTGTTTTGAACTCTGATGTCACTGTGAATTGATATTTAGTATTGTCTTGTTCTTTTGTTCTTTTATTTATTATTAAAAATATTTAAACCTTTCATTGCGGCTGACATTTGTATAAATATTTAAGTTTTGAGAGAACTTGCTTATTTATTTGGTGACACTGTGTGGGCCACTCCTAATAGCTTTGCTTTTGGTCATTCTACCATTTGTATTAATATTAATTTCACTCAGTATACTGGATACCCTTGGAAGAGCCTTATAGTAGCTGGCAGGAATGTCTGGTGGCAGTCATAACTAACTTATAGTCTGGACAGAAGAGGCATAGCTAGGAAACATGTGCCAGCCTTTCCCAGGTGTGTGTGTGTGTGTGTGTGTGTGTGTGTGTGTGTGTGTGTGTGTGTGTGTGTGTGTAAATCAAATCTTCAAGAGTGTGTGTCATCTACATGAGCAGGAACATGAAGCACTGGTTGGACAGCGAGGGTGCTGGAGGCCTCGGCTTGGACACTCAGCTGAGATCTCAACTCTATAGCTGTGCCAGTGGGGAGTCTTACCAGGGATCTGGAGAAAGAGGGAGAAAGCAGCCCTGGACTGACTGTGGTCTCTGTGTGCTCTTAAGGGAAATTGCCCTCGATGCAAAGAGCTGCATCTGGAAATACTGTGTGTGTACCTGTTAGCCTGTCATTGAACATCCCCCACTGTTGCCAGTGGTGAGGATTGAAGCTCCTTGATTACTCGTCCAGTGAGGGGTCATCATAGTCTTACCCCTTGATGTTTTATGTGATGTAATTCCATGTCTTTCTCATTGTGTTTCCTTATATTTCTCAAATGCTTAATGTTTCATATCAGTTTCAAAGTTTCTTTCAGATAATGAAAATAGTTCATTTTTTGATCTTTAGGTTCGTTTCACACATTTTCTAGGATTACATAACTTTAGCTGTACAGAGCAGTTTTCAACATTTTACATTTAGTGACTGGTGAAAATAGGAGAATTATTTTGAGGACTGCTAACACATAAAAAACATTAAGGAACCAATTAAAACAACTGCTGTTTGAGCATTGTATGTCAAGGGATATGAAGTCTGAAACCTCAGTCCTTTTTATGCGGAACAGACCAAAAATATGGGGCAACAATCAAGACAGTTGAAAGGTATGCTACCTACCTGCCTCTTACACACACACACACACACACACACACACACACACACACACACACACACACACACACACACACACACACACACACACACACCTACCCATAGCTCTAAACCAAAAAGGGACAAATCCCAACAAAATCTGGGACAAATTTAGAAATAATCAGGGACACTTTCCATATATTAGTATTATTAACTTGAGACATTGACAAAATAACAGAACATGACTGAATATGCATTTTTCTTAAGTAAAAGAAGTCTGTATCTCTAATTATTGTCATTATGTATGAAGTGAAATTCATCACCTTTTCTCCAAAAGTCACCTTTTTAGGTGAGATTAAGAGGTACAGAGCTAAAATTTCAGTCAAAATTAAAATGTCCCTTAAAATCCCTACCTCCCTCTTACACACACACACACACACACACACACACACACACACACACACACACACACACACACACACACACACACACACATACATCCCTACCTACCTACTTCTTACACACACACACACACACACACACACACACACACACACACACACACACACACACACACACACACACACACACACACACACACACACACACACACACACACACACACACACGCACACACACACACACACACACACACACACCTACCTACCTACCTACTTCTTACATACACACACACCTATATACCTACTTCTTACACACATACACACACAAACACACACACACATACACACACACACACACACACACACACACACACACACACACACACACACCTACCTCTCACTTGTCCGTTCGTGGTCCACATTTCAAACACCTTCTGTCATTCAAATTCCATGTATGGAAGACAAAGATGTAAACAGCAGGTTGCACAGATGCAGAAGATGAAAATAGGTCACATCACGTAGTGTATATATATATATATATATATATATATATATATATATATATATATATATATATATAGATATATATATATATATATATATATATATTACTAACAAAACTTCTTTAGACTAAGAGGAAAAAGAAAATGGACACTAAAATGGTATTGAGCACTTTTGTCCTTTAATAGTGTCTGGACTTCATCAGAACATTTTACTTCACTACTAACAAAGCAAACACACTGTATTTATAAAGTTAAAAGGCAATAAATTGAAAAGCAATACAGTAACCAATAGAAAAGAAAAGGGAGGCTTTAATTGTACCAGCGTAATGCGTACTTAATATTTAAGTTCTCATTAATGCCAGGTGCAGCCTCTGCATTTAGAGGAAGTTGCCATTTAAGTTCACAAACCTCCAGCCATGACTCAAAGTCACCAACAAATAAATCAGTTTGTTCAAGTACCGGAAACTCAAAACTTTGAAAACCTAAGCAGGATAAACTGTGTTTACCTAAAGCATTCTTACAGTCTTTTTGTCTAATAGCCGCATTGGGTTCTTTGATATGGTCAGACAATTTCCTAGTAGTGGGGGTGTGGGGAGTTCAGGGGGCTTGCCCACCTGCTAAAATGTGTTTTTGTTTGCTAGACCAGACCCTCACTACTTAAATACACTAAGTGCGAGAATGCAGTCCGAGATCAGTAAACTGAGTTTCACAAAAGTGCACTGTTGGTTAAGTGCACTTTCGCTAAACTGGGTCTCGATCTTTTCTTCTTTGAACAAGTGTAATTTCGAACAAGAGAAGTAGACCCACATATATACATATATATATATATATATATATATATATATATATAGATATATAGATACACACACACACACACACACACACACACACACACACACACACACACACACGCACACGCAAACAATGGATTCTGTGGATAGTGCATATTTTGCATGTTTTTTTTAAGAAAATAATGTGTACCTATTTGCGACTGGACTTTGCAGATCATTCATGCCTAAGCCTTCTAAAACCTTTTGTATGCTTGTATTGCAGCAATAATTTCTTGGGCCAATAAAAGTAAAGATCATGTCTCTGCTTCTGTGTGCAAGTAGGGCCACACTGTGTGAACTGGTCTTTCCAGGTTTGTACTATTTGAAATCCAGTGCTGTTTTTGCATTTTTCCATGATATTCTAGTTGCTCTGGCCATTATCTGTTGACACGCTTCATTGTGTAGTTCTTTGTTTTGTTCTGTTGCTGGGTGTGTAAGTAGAGAGTAAGTCTCACAAGTAGCCAATACTTGCACACCCATGAAAATCAACACTTATGCCAGGTGGTCTTGCCCCATTAAATAATAAAAAACAATGGGTACTCGGATTACCTTGTGCAATTCTTCTTTGTTAGATTGTGTCACAACTTAGCAGTGCTGTCCAGCAGCATGGCAGCCAATGTCAGGTTGACATGCAGTTTCCAGCATCTCCAACCTGCCTGTTATACAAGTTTAACAAATTTGACTGTAAGGGTAAGAGTTCACTTATTATCATGAGAAAATGTATTGCTTTCTTTAGATGATTTTACATTTGGGGGAGAGGGCTGCTTCGTGATTAAGATGGAGAGCAGCATAACACAAATCTTATATACAGGAGGGGGCTGGCAGTAGTCATGAAAGTAGAGGTAGTTCCCACTGTATAATAGCACTTAATTCATTACAGTCTTTGCTAGCAGAACTGTGCTTTTAATTGCATAATCCATTTTGTTATGACGGAATAGGTATTTATGTGAGCATTGCTGACTGAGTACAGAAAATGGCAAATGTCATTTCACTGTGCATATGAGTACTTATTTAGTATGCAACACACAACCTGCAGTGTTTTATTAACTTCAACATTTGTGTTTTGATGAAGAATATTGTCCTAGCTGGGAGGCATCAGTACTGCAAGTGCCTGTGTGAGGCATGAAGATATTTGCAAGATGTATGGGTGTTGTTTGCAATAGAAACCAGGAGATGGTAAAAACAGACCAGTTCTGACAAATCTTTGCCCACAGAACCACATTTTTTGCAAAGTATGTAATAACAAAAGAGAAACTATGTTTTATAAGCCAGTGGTTTTTCAACCTTTTTATACTTGGGGACCAGTGAAAATAGGAGAATTATTTCAGGGACCACTAAGGCAGAAATAAACATTATTTAAAAGGAACCAATTAAAACAATCACTGTTTGAGCATTGTATGTAACTTCAGTCCTTTTTATAAGGAACAGACCAAAAATATGGGGCAAAAATCTGGACAGTTGAGATGTATGCTACCTACATACCTCACACACACACACACACACACACACACACACACACACACACACACACACACACACACACACACACACACACACACACCACCTCTCAACCTGCTAGGACAAAAAATCTGGGCAAATCCAAAAATAATGGTGGGACAAAGCCCCAAAAATAGAGACAAGCTTTAAATATTGCTCTCGCAAACTTATAAAGTTGCTAGAATAAAAGGTCATTATTTAGTGAAGTCTGTCCTCACGGATTTGTCACAATAAGCCCCAAAACACAAACTGTATGAGGAACAGACTAAAAATATGAAGCAAAAATCTGGACATTCTGAAAAAATCTGGACAGTTGAAAGACACCTCCCTCACACACACACACACACACACACACACACACACACACACACACACACACACACACACACACACACACACACACACACACTCACTTGTCTGTTCATAGTCCACATTTCAAATGTCTTCTCACATTCAAATACTGTGTGCATGGAAGTCAAAGACATAAACAGGAGGTTGCACAGATGCAGAAGGCAAATGCACATACCTGTTACATCTGTGTGACTGGATGCAAAGAGTGTTCTTAAAGAAAAAAATGCTTAAAAAATATATATTTTTTTTTAAATTAAAAAATAACTCTCCCAGCCAGTGGATCCCTCCCAGCCAATGGGGGTCCTCTCCCAGCCAGTGGGCTCTAATCTTTCATGGACCGTTAGGACATTTCTGACAGACTGGATTTGGTCCATGGACTGGCAGTTGAAAAACACTGATGTAGAGCTTGAGTACTTTCTATAGTTTAGTATGATAAGTCCACTTCCTATGTACTGTTATTTATTGGACCTCATTATAGTATTGGCCTCATTATAGTGTTAGCCTTTCACTATGATAATGGATAAAAAGGATTCACTTATCGACATTACCAGCTGTTTTCCCCATTTTACAATACTGAATGACTTTTCTTCAACCAAGTCAGTAGCATTCAAACTGTTTTTTTTTTCCTGTTTCAAAAAATTTGAATGTTAAGTGGTCTGTTTTTTTTTTAGTTTTCAACCACCATATTTACAGAAATCTGAATAAGTGTCATTGTGGTAGATAAACTCTGAATGAAACAGCATTTTTCTTTAGAAGTATAACAACATATTTAAGGATTCTAAAAATTTTAATGAGGATGTGAGGTAGTGCCAACCATGTCAGCAGATGTAGGGCAGTAGATGTGTAACATATGCCAGCATACCTAGCTGGAACCTTGTAAAGAATTATATGTCATTTGTATATCAAGCTGATTTGTACAAATGCTTGTGCTGAAAAATGTATTTGTAAAGCTGATTGTGTTAAAGCTGAACCAACAGTGTGTCCTGGTGGACAGAAAAAAATATACATGTATATCAGATTGTACCGTTGTAATTAAATACTGGAAGAGAAGTAGTTAAGCTCAGCTTCAGCTAACTTTGAAAAACAGTAGGAAGTTAAATTACTTAATTTAAGCCATAAAGATTGTATTTTACAGTTCTAATTGCAGCCAAAGGCAAAATGTCTGGGAAAACAAGTACTAGGAAGCCTTATGTATTGTCTTTAGGAGTAAACTAATTGCTATTCTGGAAGGGTAGAAGTTTAAAATTGTTTTATGACTTCCAGAAGCTGCAACAGATCTTAGCAAAGCTATCTGTGTGTATTATTGACACATATGTGTTAAATCCTGGCAACTTCTAACCAAGGGAGTAATATGGGAACCAGAGGTCATATGACCAGATGTGTGTAATGTCATTCTGTAATCTAGCTGTGTAATGATATTTTAATACCAGATAAGACTGAAGTCTGAGAGTGGTCTATTTTAGGGACCTGACAAAGTAGGAAGACCACTCACCTACTTCATCTTGCCTTGCTTTAAAGTGACCAGGGAATATTAGTTCTTTAGATCAGTCAGGCAAATATAGTTCAACTGTGTAAGGAAAAATATGTAAAGATAAGCACATCGGTAGGTATCATATACCCACCCTGATAAAATCTGCATTTTTTTCCTGTATACTGCACTCCCCATCTGCATATCCATAGGCAGTGTTTCCTTACTTCTTATGCAGTGATCCACTCAAAAAAATGACATGAAGAGATGCCATTTCAAGTCTGCAGTTGATGGTATCAGGCAATGGCCTGCTGCAACACTCTACAGTTGAAACTCATCCATGTGATGCCTGTCAGTGTTTGACTTACCAGATGGCATGCCTTTGACAGCATACAGCTGTAATCATACACAGCTAATATGACTCTATATACAGATGTGTACAGCAGCTGCTGATATAGACAGAACCTCACTAAAGGCAGATGCACTTCAGTGACACTGCAACTACCTCCCTGAGCAGGAGGAAACTGTACTTTTTTGCTAGAGTGTGTCAAGCAGGTGTATTGATGTAAAATCCACTGTCATTATTCTTTTGTGGGAGGAATACATAACAACCTACAATGCAGCTAACATCAAGCAGCCAAAGTACATGTAGGTAGCCAGTAGCACAATCTCCCCTACACTTACTGATAGCCAGTGATCCAACATTCTGGTGAATTCAGCATTACTATGTACATGAAAGTGTCTTTACTTGTCTCCCCCCCAAAAAAAAATTCCTGCAGACACTGACAGCACAGCATAAATCTGCTATGAAGTGCAGCGGTCAGATTAGCCTGCTCATGGCCTACCAGTCAGGAAGGTTTAGTGATCTGTATGTGGCCTCACTCAGCAAAATCATGCACAACTGACAACTGTATAATTGCATTAGTGAAAGCTGGTAGTACAAGACATTAAACAAATTTGAGCTATAAAAATGTATTGCAGAACTGCTGGTAGACATGCACCTTTCTGTGGTAAGCCCTCCCCTCACTGTCATTACTTGAAACACTTCTCTGTACATTACATGACTGCACTTCTAACTTACATTAGCGGACACTTTGATAAGCACAGCGGTTATGCAGTGCTAACCAAATATTTTATGAGAAGGCAGCAAGCAATTACAGCGTTTGAAGTATGGACTTACATCGTAAACAAGTGTAGCTTTTAGTAAAGTAACTTTTTCTATCTGTTACGTAAGCCTGGAAATGGCCTAATTGTGATCTTCCACAACAGGATAAGGATCATGGTGGCTGTGCAGTTCATATTGTGTAAATCTGAGGCTTTTAGTGTGGCAGTTATGCTGATCAAGTTCCAAATAATAAATGTTGCAAAATAGCTGTCTATATGTGCCATTCCCTGTGGAACAAGTCATGCTAAGAGGATTTCTCTATCTTATATGCAAACATGAACACCTACAAAGCACATGCATGGGCAGGTCAATGATCTTTATGGGGACATGAAGAAAAAATATTTTTATTTTATAGCTGATGGAGGTGCTGAAGATCAAAACTGCTGTCGTAGCTGGGCCCCACATACCCACTATGCACTTGTCATGCCATCATTCCACCATTCAAACCTTAACACCACTCTGCCACACCAACATTTTGTGCACTGCATAATAGTCACACTGTGACAGATTGCAGTATGAAGAAGATGCTTTATATTGCACAGCACATGCCATAAAAGTTAATTGGCGTGAGAGACCTACCATAATTCTCTGGAATGCAATTTGGTGAATGGCTATGGCTTACAAGGGTACTGAGTGTGTCAGGGCTCCCAGCAGGTGCAGTAAAAAAAAGTAGAATTTTCCTTTACCTGCTACATGTGAATGCTGCCACCTACAGAATAATGAGGGATAATATCACCAGCATGGTAAGCCAAGCCCACATCTCTGGTTACAGCTGTAATACTGGAGGACTCTACTTGCCTTAGATGAAACAGCCACACAGGATAGGCATGCCAGCATTTGGCGATTATTCATAGGCTCCCCTGTTTGTTTACTTTGGCTCACAAGCCACTAGTTGAAATTAAGGTATCTGGGTCATAATCAAAGTTTATTTCATTAATTTACACAGCCAAGCTTAGAAAGAGGCCTTCTTCACTACAAGGTAAGTAAGTGGTTGTTCTTTCTTATGTTTGTTAGTAAGTTGTAGGCTGTAAACTTCATTAAGGAGTTAAATGATCAAAGTATCTAACAGAAAGATGGCTTTGCAGGCACCGAGAGTCACTTCAACGTTTTAAATGGTAGTGCAGTTATATTCTGTGTTGTGTGTTAAGTGATGGAACCATATGATTCTGTTTTCTTTTGTCTGCAGTAAGGATGTATTACATAGGGAGATTAGGGTCATAATAGGAAAAGCATATTCTAATCTAGGAATAAGGACAACAATGACAAAAGCTTTTTTTGCATCAGTTGTAGAATAATGCATTAACTTATAGCAGTAATTTACCTGACCTAGGACTTTATCTATATTATGTAAAAATTGTTTTGTAAATCACAAATGAACATGTAATAAAACGCTGATGTACTTTTCCATTGTACAACAGATAAGCCTTTAAGCAGTACCAAAGATCAATAAGGTGGTCTTGATTTTAAATAAATTCCATACTAGGCCAAAGTCACATCCTGAAGAGATATTTTCCCAAGATTTCTGGAAGAACTATCATATTTACTGAGACAATATGTGCTATCTGCCTATGGAATTTATTTGATATTTTGGTCCTAGAACAGAGCATTGTGGTATCTTACCAATATTTCTTAGGAATACTGAAAACATGATTTCTTGCGTTTTATGAATCACCTGCTGTTTGCATACTTGTATTTGAGTCCAGTGGCCTTATACTAAGCCACAGTTGTTTTTAACTTTCTACATATACACATGTATTTAAACAAGATGAAATAAAAATAACACAGTGAACAATGTGAGCAGGTTTCTTTTCTCACAGACATTTACAATGTTGTGTCTTCATCTGCTTTTCTCTGGAAGGATGAACTAAGAAATCATTGTTTAAAAACATAGTGGGTACTGCTGACTCACTATACTAAACTTCTAAAATAATTTAAAAAAAAACACTGCAAAAGTGTAATAGGTACATGAGGATGCTTTAAGTATCTGAATATTTTCTTTTTTAATTAATGGGATCAGCAGAGTAGCTAGAACGGGGTAAAGGGGAACTGCCCCAGGCTCAGTGTGTCAGACATCTAGTCCATCACTTTTATGTATACCAACTTTTAAAAGCTGGTATTGCATTTGCGGTCAAACCTGAGTACTGTACCACTCTGTGTGTGGTCTAAACTGTAGCAACTGCTTGCTACATTTGTAAGCAATCAGTTTGTTATCTTTTAAAAGTAAAATAAAGATTTTTTATTAGTAAAACCGCAGTGGTCTAAACTGTAGCAACTGCTTGTTACATTTGTAGCAAGCAGTTTGGTAACAGTTTAAAAGTTAAAAAAATGATTTATTTTTTCTTTTAGTAAAAACACAACACTGTAGCTCTGAGTGTGTTTTTTAAAGTAAAAAAATGTTTCTTTTTTTAACTAAAACTTGAGCCCTGTAGTGCTCTATAAACTGTAGAAACTGCTTGCTATATTTGTAGCAACCAGTTTACTGCAGTTCAAAAGAAAAAAAGATTTTCTTTTTTTGCTAAAATCTGAGGAAGGAGGGTTGGGTGCAGGATGTGGCAATGGGGCTCATTTGGCTCCTGCATTTCAAGAGCCCCAAGTACCTGATCACCTCCATTTTCTTTTTTTTTTATTTGCTCTTCCATTGTAGAGCTGTGGAAGGAGGGAGGGGGAATATTTAAAGCAGCTTCTTCTCTTACATACACAGACACACACACAGACACACACACACACACACACACACACACACACACACACACACACACACACACACACACACACACACACACACACACACACACACACACACATGCAGCCCTCATTCAGAATACAATTTCAGATACTAAAAACAGCTTCATAGCTTACACACACACACACACACACACACACACACACACACACACACACACACACACACACACACACACAACCATCATTTAGGATACAATTTCAGATATTTAAAATTCTTTTAAGTGCTTGCACAAACACACACATGCACACATTTACACATAAGGGTTTACAACATTTCCTCAAAATATCATGAAGTCGAATCAGACATGACTGAACCTAAATGGTTAGAAAAAAAAGATTTTTTTGCAGGGGGGCAAACCCCCTACTCCCTCATATCTTGCTTTATATACCTACTCCAAGGCTGCACTACCATGGAGAAAGTGCAAGTTTCCCAGCCCTTGCTGTTCTGCAGTCTTACTCAGGAAAAGCTTATTTCCAATCAGCTGTACTGTTTTTTTCCCACTTCTGAACAATTGCCTTCTCAATGAAAGGTATGTATCCAGCACATACATATAGACACACATGTAGATGTGCATGTGTAAACATCCATATACACATAGGTGCAGACACACACACACACACATACAACATACTCAGATGCACACACGAACATCTATATACACACACACACACACACACACACACACACACATATACTTTCATAGGTTCATATGTGTTTACTAGGCTAACGACCACAAGGGCCTTTTTAAGCCTAGACATGCACCCCAAACCTCTGACAAGTTCTGATACCTTTGATAAGTGTAAGCAGGGGTTTGGGAGATGAAACATTTACAAGCTACGGTCTGGGAGATGAACTATTTACAGGTTGCCTGTGCCCATTAGAAACATAGGTGCCAAACCAGGGATGAATTTCCTCTTCCCCATCCAATTGTCCAAGTTGCACTTGAATTAGATTAGGGAGGAACTCTGCTTCATATGGATGGGGAGCCTGTTCCAGAGATGGGGTAATCTCTGGGATACATACCTGTCTCTCCAGCAGGTCCTATTTATATCACAGGCAAGGTTTAAGTCTTTAGAATGGGTAATTCTGGTGCTGTTTGTTTTGCAGATATGCAGGAGGCCAGACAGACTGTGGTCTGACAATGCCCTGTGTCAGGCATAGATCTCTCCTCAAAAGCCTGTAGGAGACAGAATACAGGGCTAGAGCCTTGAGGCAGTCTGCATAGGACATTTTACTTAATCCCTGTATTGATATGCCTGGTTAGGTCATACCAAAGGGAGCACTGTACACAATGATAGGTCTGATGAATGCCGAATACAGTGGAGCAATGACTTCCTTGGACTTAGATGCCATACCTTTGGTTATACGTTGCACAACATAGAATGATTTCCTCACTACTGTAGATACATGATGGTCAAAGGCTAGATTACCCTAAGACCCTGACTACTGGGTTAACTCTAAGGGGTGGGTTGTCAATATGATAGTTACCTGGGGTGGATGACTTCTAGATGGATACTATTATACACTTCTTGGCATTTAGTTTTAGTCCATGACTCTGATATCAGCTGGTTGTCTGTGTCAGCCCCTCCTGCAGAAAATTTGTGTCAGTGGGGGATTCAATGTCAGCTCCTAATTTGCAATCATCTGCAAATTTAGTCAGCCAGAGACCACTGACATTAACCTTGACTTCAGAGAAGTAAATGCCAAAAAGGAGCTGTCCAAGGACTGATCCCCGAGGGACTCCACTTGTGACTGGCCTCTTTGTAGAGGATAACTCCCCAATTCTTACTTCCTGGGTCCTGTCTGTGAACCAGTTGGCTACCCACGGGGTGACATACGAGTTTGTCAACAATGCCTGAGTGGAGTATTGTGTTAAATGCCTTGGCCAGGTCAAGGTAGGCAGTGTGAACCATTTTGCATTCATCCCTTGCTTTGGTGACCTTCTCAAAGAAGTCCACCAGGTTGAGTAGGCATGATCTGCCCTTGACAAAACCAAACTGGGTTGGGTCCAGTGTCTGGAGATTTACTATATCACTATTGATCATTTCCATGATAATTCTTTCCAAGGCTTTACATATAAGACTAGTGAGACTTATGGGTCTGTAGTTTCCAGGGTCTGTAGATGGCCCACCTTTGTGCAGAGGGATGACTGTTGTTGTTTTCCATTCATGAGCCACAAAGCATGTTTGGAGGCTATAGTTACATAGCAATTCCAAAGGCCCTGACAGGTCATGTTTAACGCTATTTAGAAGGCATCCTGGGATATTGTGTGGGCCCACTGATGCAGTGTTCTTGGCCTTAAAGAGAGCATTAAGGACCTGTTCCCTGGTGCTAAGAGGGAGAGCTATATTTTATGGTATTTCCTGGGGGAAGGTTGAGGGGGAGAGAAGTGGGGTAAAGTTGAAGCTGAATTTATCTACTACTAGGTTTGCTATATCTTCTGGCTCAGTATAAGTGGCTCCATTTACAATGAGCTTTGCACACAATAGTGTATTGCCTTTGAGGTTGCGGACATAGCTAAAGAATGCCTTGTGATTGTCCTTAGCTTGGGAGGATAAATTTACCTCAAATTTGGCTTTGGTAGACATTATTTGTCCTCTGAGATGTTTGTTTAGTTTGATGAGAGTGCTTTTATCCTTCTGGGTGCTGCACCTCCTAATTTTTGCCATGATTTTCTTCCTCCTGTTATACAGCCTATTGATTTTGTGATTCCACCAGGGTGGCTTGTGTTTTTGAGTTAGTTCTGTACTTGTTCTTGGTGGGTGCAGGTGCCTCGACGCAGCCATTAACATGCTTGTATAGGGTTTCTGTGAACAGTTCTGCATAGGCAGCAGTGTTCTCGGGGTTTATGGGGGCTTCAAATTTTGCCAGGATATCACTTAATAGCAAGAGTTTAGCCTTAGAGTAGTTCCTGAATATTACAGGTTTAGCTGGGGGTCCAGGTTTTTATTTTTACTTCAAAGGAGACCATTTTGTGGTCTGACCTTATAAGGGAAGACATTACAGTAGGGTGTGTTTAGCACTCTCCCATATCAGTGAGAACCAGATCCAGTATGGCTGCAACCCTGATCGGTGTATTGACTATCTGGTTCAGGGAGTTTGTGTTTACAAAATCCAGGAATCTATGTGCCTGGACATTTGGTGTCATATAGGATTCTCAGTTAATAGTGAGGTAATTAAAGTCACATATGAATATGGTATTGGGTTGGATGGTTAGTGTTTCTAATAAGTTTAAATACATGGTATGGGTTTCCTGGGTCATAGAAGGGGACCTATAGCTGGCAAGGAAGTGATATTGGATTTTTGTCTATGGTGATATGAACATAGAGCAGCTCAAGTGCATGTTCCTGTTTGACCAAACTTGAGGTATATTTATTTCTGATGTAAAGAGAGACACCTCCACCTTTAGTCCCTGTCTGTGTAGTAGCTGGTCTAAATGTGGGGAAGGCATTATAACCTTGCACTGCTGGTGTCCTCTCCATGGCTTTAAACCATGTCTCAGTGACTGCACAGACATCAGCATTCAGTTGGGTGAAAAGAGCTTCTAGGGAGTGGAGCTTTTTGTTCAGACTCCTAGCATTAGTAGTAATACCTTTAGATTTTATTGATTTTGATTTGCTATGTCAGAAGTACTTTCAGTTTGGCATTGCCTAAAAAAGGCACTATGGGGGAAGACAATATTTTAGCTAAATTTTGAAAGCCTAGAGGGGAAAAGTGCAGACCATCTCTAGCAGAGCAGCATGGTCTGTTGACCCTCTCCTTCCAAGTTGACAAATATTGCACCCCCTTAGAATGACACCAGAAACTAAGCCAATTATTAAAGTCAATCATCTTTTGATCACATTGTGGCATCATCCTTGGAGAAGGTAAAATGATGCTCAATTTTAGGCTCATACCAGTCTGAGACACATATTCCAAGAGCTCCATAATGTCTCTCTTCATATAGTCCAGGGAGGTACATCTCAAGTCATTTACTCCCACATGGACTATGAGTGAGTCATACTGATACTTGTGGTCCAATGGCCTGAGTGTGTGTGTAATGTGGCAGATCCTAACCCCTGATAAGCAACCGACTGTGACTTTCTCCTTATTCAGCCTGGTGAGAGGGACATCAGTGTGTGTCTCATGATGCAATCTCCAATGACCAGAATGTTGGATTTTGTGGTGCCTTGCCTTACGGCCTTATGGCTCTGTGTTGATGTGGTTGTTGTTTTGAAAGAGTGCATTTGAGGCTGCTGAAGGTATTTGTTATGTGTACTTCATCTATGAGGTCTTTGGGGTTTAGGAAGGTTACACTTAAGTGCCTCAGCGTAGTGGGTCTATGTGTATGCTTTGAACTGTGTGCAGTGGATGCAACATGTATACTACTGACAACCTTATTGACATTAGAAGTACTTTTATATGACAGTTTTGCCTCCAGTGACATTGTGTAAATACATCTCTCAAATACCATAACAGTTTGTTTGAGAATTAACTGGTTTTAAATAAACACAAGGCAATTTCTACATTGCCTCAGGATGCCCATATCCACCAAGCTGGTAAAGGAGATACTGGGAAAGTTCATATCCATGGCAACAGACCCTTTTTTGCTAATTAGGTAGCTGGAGTGAGCTTATAAAGCAATATCAGGTGTTTTCAGTTTACAACTCTGGGAACAGTGCTTGTCACTGCAAACTAGTTGTCCTGTGTGCAGCTAGGTATTTTAGAAATGAAATCGTGATTTTACAGATAAAAGGTCACTTGAGGTATGTGAGTCTGTACAGGTTACTGCCAAACACTTGAGGGGAAATGGATACGTAGACCCTGAAAATTTAAGGATGAGGTATTTAGGCAGATATTCTGCAGTTATAAACCAGTCAAGCTGTACTTACTGAAAACAAAGAGTTAGCTTGCCAAGAATGATGAAAAGAGAGAAGTCATATGAATGGCTACTGCTTGGCTACTACTTGTGCTGGTCTCACCACAGCTTTACTCTGCTGGGATACAATGCTTCTTTGCTTCTTCTCACACCAGAAGCAAACTGTTAGCACCAATCTCAAGATGAGAAGCAGGCCACAGCCTGTTTTGCGATCCACAGTATTGTCCCAAATGATGTAAGTGTCTTTAGGCTAGTTGTAGCCCTTTTCTGGTAGATGCCTTGAATAGCAACCAGACCAATCAGGAACATTAAGCACAGTCACTCACTGTCCAACCAGAAACATTCAGAAATTAATGCACTCTGCTCCTTCTCTCACCAGGAGCAGAATATAAGCACAAATTCCAAGCTGTCACCTATGAAGCAGTTATTAGGCTTTCTAGTAATCAGCAGTCTCCAGAAAATAATGTCCCTTTGCTCCTTCTCTCACCACGAGAAAACAGAAGCACTAATCCCAAGATGACTACTGAAAGGCAGAATATGAGCTCTCCAATAACTAGTGGTCTTGCAATAGATGTTTAAAGGTAAGATGAAGAAAATATGTTAATATTATAAACACTGCAGTGTGTACTAAGCAGTTAGATATGAAAAAGGGGGTAAATAAAGTTTCAGCTGTCTAAGTGGAGAGTCACTAATTTTAGAAGAGCAAGATAAATTGAAAGGTGATGAGCACTTTTGTTTTCTGTCTCTATGAAATACAGTGGGATGGTCAATAAATTTAAATAGTTGAAGGGGAATGGTTTCATAAAATGATAATTTAGTGCTTACAGCAACCAGTGAAAGAGGAGAGGGAAGGAGATGTGTGGTCAAATTAACACAAGGGGCAGGCAACTAGAAAGACACTAAAAGAGTGTGAGGGTGGTCAAAATTCTGTGTGACTCACAAGAGGCACAGCTGTGGTCTCTTTCCAAGTTTTAATATGTAATTCAAAGCAGAATACAAGTAAAACACAGTATAAAGAAAACAAATCTCAGTATACAGAATAGAAGAAGAAAACAAAATAATACAAAATACAAGAAATCAAAAGCAAACTAATTTTTCCCTCACAGCAAGTTGTGTCAGTCCTGGTGAGCATTTCAGTAAAGGTTTGAAATGCTTTTGCCCCTTAATAGAGGGTTTAGTTCCTAGCTCCAGCCCTCAGTTCACAGATAAACTTAACTGACCTGTTCTGATGTCTGTATGACTCCTTAATTATAAATGCAAATCATATTTTTCACAGAGAAACAATGATTAAAATAGTGGAATTACATTTTTATGATCTAAAATTATGTAAATAAAAGTGTTAAATGTTAATTATAATTTGCAGGCATTATAGTGATTTCACTGTAATCTTTATTTTCTCTTATAAATAATAAAAGCAGATATGTGATACAAAACAGAAAAGAAAACAAAATGTCAGGTGAAGAAATAAATGCTAAAATAATAGCACAAGTTCTGCTAACACACTGGTCTTGTCAGGTACTGGATGGTGTGTGTGTGTGTGTGTGTGTGTGTGTGTGTGTGTGTGTGTGTGTGTGTGTGTGTGTGTGTGTATGTGTGTGTGTGCGTGTGTGTTTGATGTCTTTTATCTACTAGTTACTTAAAGTTATGAAGTGCAAACGTTTAGACAGATAGGTTTACATTTGCCTTTGAAAATCATTTACTGGAAGAGCAGCTACACTCATTGACTAATAATCATAAAAGGCCGCTGACCATAATGAACTGCACTACAAAAGCAGTCATTTACAAAATGTATTGCAACACAGTATCAGTTCATCAAAAAGGGAGATCAAATACAAATGATCTGCAAAATTGACATTAAGCTACAGATGTCACAGAAACATTGAATACAAAGAAATGCCATTCATATACCAGATATGATGCCAATGTCAAAATCACTAAAATAGTCATAGCCCTCAGAAATAGTTTTGCATATGCACGTATGTATGTAGGTATGTATGTATGCATTTCTTTATTTATTAGCATTTGTTTACCAGGATGATGTAGCTGGACCTATAAAATGCCCCTCTTCAGCAGAGGACTGGGGAGACAAGCTCCAAGGTAATATACAGTGTAACAATGAACAAAAACAGTTATTAACATACAAATCAATATGAAGGACAAATATATACCGTTACACTGAATAAACATTGGGAAGGTAATTATACGGAGTAAAATGTAAAATATTGTGAAAACTGACTGAAGATGCAGTTTTAACAATGCAGCACTTCACTGATCATACTCATCAGTGTTTGCTGTGGGAGAGGAAGGTGTCACTAATAAGTTTATTGCTATGTTTGTAAGTGGTATACAGTGCAGTGATGAATAAACAAAATATAGATGTAAAAGCCAGTACACTTATTTATTTATTTATTTATTTATGTATTTATGTATTTATTTATTTATTACTTTTGTTTACCAGGAAAGTCTGATTCAGCACAAGTCTCATTTTCAGTAGAAGCCTAGGGAGAAATGTTACATTTTACAGAATGAGCAGAAGGCAGCTATACACGATTTACATAATAAATGTACATGCATGCCTAAACCAGTAAAGATATGACAGCTAACCAAAAAGTAAATAAATAAATAACTGTACATACACAGATAGCAAATGAACACACATAGAACTGTAGTGACATCAAAACACCACAAATATAGTCCACCACAAAAGTGTCACTGTAAACTGATATGTTTAATAATTATAAAATTTAAAAACAAAAATGAGACTTAGCACTTTCTCTCTGCCCAACCTAGACCATCATCAGAGTAGTAAGAAAGACTTAACTATCCCATTTTATACATCCAATTAACATCGCATGCTCCATTGACAATTAACAAATTAAATAACAATACAATGAATAAAATACATATATATATATATATATATATATATATATATATATATATATATATATATTGTTTTAACCTAGGTAATTTATTTATTTATTTATTTCAGTTTGATTACCGGGGAGGTCCACTGGGCGTTGGTAGCCCGTTTTCAGTGGAGGCCCGAGGAGAAAAGCTCCAAAACAAGGAATTATTGCAGTTCAAATATTTTGATTACAAGGTAATATCAATGTACATGCAAAGTTTTAGGAACTGTGAAATACAAAAAATAATTTCAATGAACATACAAAGTCATAGGCACTCAGAATTACAAATAATAAGGTAGTTACATAGGGAATATTAATGAGCATGCAAAGTCATAGGCACTCTGAAATTACAAGAGTAATTACAAAAAACATTCATAGTCATAGGCAGTCTGAATTACAAATATCAGGTAGTTTCAGTTTTGTTTAGGGAGAAAGGCAACCCAAGATGAATATGTTTTACTGTGTAGTTCACTAAGTGTAATACATTTAGAAGGGAGTAGGAAGGAGAATAGGAGGGGGTTAGTCAGGGGCAAATGGAGTAGAAAGTTTAGGATTTGTAGGCTGAAGAGTGCAGTTGCAGATTCTGTTATGATAGAGGTAGAAATGAAGCTGAGTTTTGAAGTTATTTGGGTTGGAACATGTCCTAAGTGACAAGGGCAGGGCATTCCATTTTTTAGCAAGTGTAAAGGATAAGAGAAGCTGGCCAGCAGGGTGCTGGGGTTTTTGAACTGTGATGAGGTTGTGTTGAGAAGATCTAAGTGGTCTGAGGGGGGTATAAGGGTGCAGAATATTAGAAAGGGCAGGGCATTTAGAGGGGTGTAGAAGTAGTTTGAAGGCTGTGGTGAGTTGGATGAGGTTGAGTTGGTTGGGAAGTTCAAGCCAGTTTAGGGAGTGAAGGGAGGAGCAGTGATGAGAATAGGATTTGGCGTTAGTGGCAAATCTAGTGACTTTGTTGTAGCATAGCTCTAGTTTGGTGTAAGAGAGGATGAAAGATTAGTGAGCAGGGGGGCACCGTATAGGAGGGTGGGAAGGAGGAAGGTACAGGCAAGGGTTGCTCTGGAATGAGGGGAGAGGAAGTGGTTGTTTTTATAAAGCAGACCTAGTTTTATGTGCGTTTTTTTGATGTTCAGTTGGATATGGGAATTAAATTTTAGCTGATCGTCGGTTGTGACACCAAGAAGTTTGGAGGAGGGTACGATTTCGATAGGGGAGTTATTGAGGCTGGAGATTTGGAATGACTTTTTGTCAAGAGAGGAGGATCTAGAGGGAGAGAAAAGGAGAATCTTAGTTTTATTGGCATTTAGGGAGAGGTGATTTTGTAGCATCCAGTTTTCAGTGGTTGAGAAGGCACTTTGGGTTAGGGCTTGGAGGTCTGTTAGGTTTGGGGCAGAGCAGATTAATGTTGAATCATCTGCATATTGTACAATAGTTGTGCTGGGGATGGCCTTATGGAAGTCATTTATGAAGATATTGAATAGTAGAGGGCCCAGTATAGAACCTTGAGGTACTCCAGTAAGGGTAGTAAGAAAAGTAGAGTTCGCTTGGCCCCATTTTACCGCTTGGGATCTGTTAGAAATGTAGCTGGAAAACCAGGAAAGGGATTCTGAGCCAAGGTTGAGATTTGATAGGTGACTTAGAAGGTGAGTGTGAGAGATGGTATCGAAAGCTTTTGATAGATCTAGAAGGACAGTAGATACTATGTTACCGGAATCATGAGCAGAGTTGACTGAGTGCAAAAAGGAGAGAAGGGCAGTGTTAGTACTGTGTCCTGGGTGGAAGCCGTGTTGGGTAGGAGAGAGAAGTTGGTGTTGGGTGAGGAATGGCAGAAGTTGTAAATGGATACATTTTTCTAGGATTTTGGATCTAGGGGAGAGAATGGCAATAGGGTGGAAATTTGTGACTGTACAGTTTTTGCCACCTTTGTGGAGAGGTAGGATGAAAGCGGTACGCCATAGTTTGGGTACGTAGGATTCAAGTAAAGACCTATTGATTAGGATGCTGATGGGAAGAGCAATAGAGTCAGAAGCAATTTTTAGGAAGGCAGATGGGATGTTATCGGGGGCATTGGAGCAGGGCTTTAGTTTATGAAGGAGTTTCTTTATTTGGTCAGTAGATACTGGTTTTAGTTTGAAAGAGGGTGGGTAAGAACAGTTTGAGGAAGATAGAATAGTGGCAGGAGATAGGTGATTGTTAGGGAATGTTTTAGTCAGTTCAGCAATGGAAGAGGTGAAGAAGGAATTAAATAGTGAAGCTATTTCGAGGTCGGTTTTGCTGGTGTCTGGACAAGGGTTGTTTTTAGTGCCAGGTCTGAGGAGTGAATTGATGGAATTCCAGAATTGTTTGGGGTTTCTAGCATGGTTTTCTTGAAGTTGGATGTAGTAAGATTATTTATCTTTAATGATTTGTTTCTTGGTGAGGTTTCTTAATTGCTTGTACTTAAGGAGTGTTTCGGGTTGTTTGAGTTTATGGTAGGTTTTCCAGGTTTTATCTCTTAGGAGCATTAGCTTTTTTGTATTTTTGGTGAGCCAAGGGGAGGTTTTTGCCTTAAGTCTAATAGTTCAAGGAGGGGCTAGAGAGTTAAGGACTGTTAAAAATATTGAATTGAAATAACGGACAACTTCATTTAGTGGTAGTAGTCTTAAAGGGTTCCAGTTGATAAGTTTAAGTGAGTCAGAGAAGGAGGTAGGGTTAAAGTTAGAGTGTGAATGTAGTGGTGGGAGTAGGGGGGGAGTAGCTCGTATGGCATAAGCAGGGAGGTGGTCTCCTAGAGGGTCTGGAGAGTTGTCAGATTTTATTATTTTGTTTGGATGAGATACGAGAATCCAATCAAGTATGGAGCCAGGAGGATTAGCTTTGTTTGGTCTGGTAGTGGAGTTAATGAGTTGGGAGAAATTAAATAGGTTGATGGTTATTGAGGGATTTGGGTTTGAGATTTTACTCCTATCGATGTTTACATCACCTAAATGAAGTTTCTAGATTAATATTAGAGGAAGTCCAGGATAGGATGTCTTCTAGAGTATTAGTATTGTTGCCTGGAGGAATATAGAGACAGATGATGCAGATCATATTATGGTTGTTCAATTACTAGTTCAGTGTTATTGAATGATGGGATAGGGTTTGGGTAGGGAGTAATGGACAAGAGGTCGGAGTAGATTAGAGCAACACCACCGCCACTTTTATTAGGTCGGTCACATTGTAGAGAATGGAATCCTGGGGGTAGGAACTCAGAGACATTCATGTGAGGTTTTAGCCAGGTTTCAGTGATAGCTGCTATATCAGGGGAGTTATAATTGAGCCAGCCATGGAAGAGGGATAGTTTATTTTTTAAGCTTTGGGCATTAATGGTAAGGAATTTGAGTTGTTTGTTAGAGGATTTCTTGTAGTTGTTAGGGGGGTTTGTGGGATGAAAGGTAGGACCTGAGTTGGGGTGAATGTCTCCAGCTAAGTGAATGATTGTGGGAAGGGGAAGGTTCTTTTTAGTTTTATTTGTAGATGGAGGTGGCTGGTAAAAATGTGGTTTACATTTAAGGTTTGTGTCTGGTGTAAGAAAAAGTTTAATTTTCATGAAGAGTAATGGGAAGGAAGGGAATTAATGAAGTGGATATGATGTGGTAGTGAGAGACAGGGTGGTGTTGGGGAATAAGAGGAGGAGGGAGTACGTGGATATGAGTACAGGAAGTGATGTGGTATAGGGAGGTTAGAAGGAGAAGGAAGGAAGGAAGACAGTTGAAGGGTTTTGACAGGAAGGGATAGCATGATGGTAGCGGTAGGAAAGCAAGTAGAGGTGAAGGTGAGTTTGTAAAATATTAGGGGGAGTGGTTACAGAGAAGATTGTAGGGGGAGTGGTTACAGAGAGGAAGGGGAGGGTTTAGGAGAGATTGGATTGGTTGGAAGAGAGGGGAGGGAGAGATAGGGGGAGATAAATGTAGATGTACTGGGGCGGGTGAGATTTGGGGGCAGGGTATGGGGAGCGGAGTGAGCCTGTAGGGCGAACGGAGCGGGCAGAGCCAGGAAGGCTGGATGAGAGCAGGAAACCTATCAGTGGACTGTTGAAGTGCTGAAAGGTAAGTACTGGGGACAGGAGATTTAGCAGAATGGACTGAGCTACAATGTTTTAAAGTCAAGTATTGATAGAAAAGTAAAGGGAAGGTAGAGCTTGTATAAAGAATTACAGAGATGAGAAACAACAAAATGTAAGAAATTGAGGATAATGGGGGAGGGTGCCACCTAGTGGATAAATGCGGTAGTGCAACAGTAGCTCCACCGAGGCAGATCCCTAACAGGGCTAAGTTGAGGGAAAAAGGGAACTAGAGAAGAAAGAAGAAAATAAATAAGTAAGTAGGCTGCTGGATTTCCTGGTAGGGGAGCTTACTGAACACCTAGTTGGCCTTTGGGTATCTATATTAATACAGAGGTTTAGCAGCCGTAGTACATACTTTCTCAACACCTTCTAGGAAGGGCTTACTTCTATTCCCATACAACGGTTGAAGCCGTGGAGTTTGCTATATTTTATTTTGGGTGTAGGTATCCAAGCCAGGCATAGACGCAGAGGGTATTGTAGAGAGGAAAAAGTTTCTCAACACCTTCTAGGAAGGGCTTAGTTCTATTCCCATACAACGGTTTAAGCCATGGAGTTTGCTATATTATATTTTGGGTGTAGGTATCCAAGCCAGGCATAGACGCAGAGGGTATTGTAGAGTGGAAAAAGTTTCTCAACACCTTCTAGGAAGGGCTTAGTTCTATTCCCATACAAGGGTTGAAGCCGTGGAGTTTGCTATATTATATTTTGGGTGTAGGTATCCAAGCCAGGCGTAGACGCAGAGGGTATTGTAGAGTGGAAAAAGTTTCTCAACACCTTATAGGAAGGGCTTAGTTCTATTCCCATACAAGGGTTGAAGCCGTGGAGTTTGCTATATTATATTTTGGGTGTAGGTATCCAAGCCAGGCGTAGACGCAGAGGGTATTGTAGAGTGGAAAATGTTTCTCAACACCTTCTAGGAAGGGGTTAGTTCTATTCCCATACAAGGGTTGAAGCCGTGGAGTTTGCTATATTATATTTTGGGTGTAGGTATCCAAGCCAGGCGTAGATGCAGAGGGTATTGTAGAGTAATACAAAAATATAAATGCTAAAAGTTAAATGTTAACAATGTTAATTGGATATATATTTATTCAGTGTTGAAGAACCAATCAGCTCTTCTATATCTGCTTTTCTTTTCTTTTCAACACACTTTTAATGGAACAATAATCATTAATAGCTGGATAAACCATGGCATTAAACCTGATTTCTTTCCAAAAAGCTCTTATTAATAAAAGTTATATTTTACAAGATTCTTAGCACTGTCCTGAGCTACTTAGAAACATAAACACTGAGGAAGAATTTATGTTTGTTACAATAGATGTTATTAACCTATTCACTGTAATTCCCCATGAGAAAGGGTTAGAATATTTTAGTAACAGCCTTATGAACAGCCAGGGGTTACACAATGTCAAACGTAATTTTATTCTTGAACTTATGGATGTAATATTAAAGAATTTTTTGTACTCTGAAGGTGAATACTTTCGGCAAGTTTCAGCGGTAGCAATGGGAGTGAGATGTGCTCCCATTTAAGCAAACCTGGTACTTGCTGAATGGGAGAAGTTATATGATTTTAACTCCCAATTTATGGATGACACTGTTTTATTTGTCCATTTTTGGATGATATTTTAATTATATGGTAAGGAACATGAGAAAGGGTTGCTTCATTTGTTAGTTACCTTACAATACCACTGACTTTTTAAAATTTACCTACAATGTTCAAATTCATGATATAGATTTTTTTAGATATAAAGTTGTATAAACAGATTAATAGCAATAAATTGAGCTCCACCATCTTTAGGAAAAAGAATTTTTCTAACACTTTATTACATTACAACAGTTGTTACCCACCCCATCAACAGAAATATGTTATTAAAGGACAAATGGTATGTTTGTCCATGTTGGTGAGTGGCAACGATAGGTTTAAAGTTGAAATGGAGTTTTTGATTGGACTTTTTAAAGACAGAGGGTACTCTGTTAAACTTTTAACAAATATTAGAAAAGAAATTATGAAAAAAAGAATGAGTAGGTATATACCTATACTGTTAACAGAAGAGGAAACAACCTTTAGTTCTAGCCCATTTAAGGCACAAAGTAATGTTATGGTTTTACCATTTAACCAAGATGCATTTTCAATAAATATGGTATTTAATAAATGTTGGGATTTAACTTTACCCAGTGAGATGAAGAACCTATTAGGGATGGAGCCATGTATAGTTAACAGTGAAGGAAACAACCTCAAAGGATTATTTGAACAGAAAAGTAACAAAAAAAGATGAATTATAAGTCAACAATGGTAAAATGTGGTATGTGTAGGTACTGTAGATATAGCAATGATGGTTCTTATGTGACTATACATGGGTATCATAGAACTGTTCAGTGCCCAGGTCGTTGTACCCGCAATTCAAAGATAGTAATATATGTTGCATCCTGTGCAGTATGTCCTTCATTTTATGTAGGTAAAACTGTATGGAAGTTAAAAGAAAGAATTGCAGAACAAATAAGGGATATAAAAAACAAAAACACTAGCAATGCATTATATAGTCACAGTTTGATCTGTAGCAACTTTAAGAAGTTTTTATTTTTTTTGTAATTGACAAAATAATTCACAAAAATCAAAACTAAAACAATGCTGTAACAAACTTGATAAATTTGCAGCGAATACCACTTTCACAACCCATCACTGTATAGCACTAAAAGCCTAACCTGGTTATAACTACCCCAGCTACTTACCACCTATAAAATTATCCAGAATCCATCTGCTTGTCCAACACTAAATAACATTCTACACAACTATGTTCCCAGTTGATCACTAAGATCCAGTGACCAAAAACTCCTATCTGTCTACAAAATTATCAAATCTGCTGGGTATTGTCTATACTCATACCATGTTACTAAGGCCTGGAACTCCTTACCTGTATATATCAAGTTAATAACCTCCCTCCCATCCTTCAAAACCATTCTGAAAGACTTCCTTGCCAAAACTAGCTCTGTTCTTGCTCAACACCAGGAAAAACTGTATCACTAAATATGAACAAGCACATCTTCATACCGTGCATCTCCTTACTCTCCCTTCTTCACTTACTCCCTTACTTCTATCAAGTTTTCTCCCCTGGCTTTCTCTCTAAATATACAATAAGCGTCCTATTCTCTCACTTTGTATTACAATTCCTGTTTGTATTAAACTAATTTACCTTTAATTTGTCTATAAACTGGCTAAAATTTCTCTAAATATTAAATCATTGTCATATAAACATCCCCAACCGCCTGTGCAAAAAAAAAAAAAAAAAAAAAAAGGGGGGGGGGGGTTGTGGATGCATGGAAGGAAATAACTTGTATCTATTCTTAACCAATGTTTTTATATGATGTCTAATTTGGTATAATTATTTAAACAGTATTTTTTTTTTTTTTTTGCATTATTTTTAAAGACTGTAAAATGATTGTTCTTAAATGTTTTGCAATACTTCGGAACTTTTCTGCATAGGCCTGCACTGAAAATGGACCCCTACCCAGTCAGATTTTCCCGATAATCAACTGCCAATAAATAAATAGTAACAGACTTATAAGTGTCTAGCTACTTTCAAATGTAATCAGCTGAAAATAGATACTGAGTGGGAGACAGTGAAGTAATTATAGGATGAAAATGGTTACAAATTATGAAGGTGTATTGAGGAGGTGAAGGTAAAAGGGAGATAGAGATAGTAGTGGAGAAGGGTAGATGACAGTCAGATAATAACAAGTAGCTGTACTATGGCCAGTTACATAAGAATAGTGACAGTAAGGGTTTGGAGATTATCCAGTAACATTACATGTACAGAGCTGGCAACTGAGTAGGAAGGACTTTAGTTAAGGAAGTGTTATTGTCATATCGCTATTGGGATGGAGTTCCAGGATTTAGTGAGGTGGTGGGAGAGTAGTGATTTGCCAGCAGAATTGTTGAGTTTGGATACATGCAATAGGTATCTGTCTGATGAATGTTGTAGCCTGGAAGGGTTATATATTTATATGAGGTTAGAAATGGATGGACAGTTGTTAGGTTTATACATAATGTTATAGATTTGTGGAAGTTGTATGTAGGCTAGTTAATGTGGGAATTCCAGCCACTGGAATTCCCTTAGGTGGCACAGTGATGAGTTTTATTTGAAAAGTTGGCAGCAAATCATGCTATTTTGTACTAACATTGCTCAAGTTTGTTTAGCAAAGACACTTGAATGTTGTTAAGGATGGGAGCAGAATACATTAAAGTAGGCAAGAGGAGATAAGAGGCAATGTGTTTTCTTAAAGTGTCTGACAGGAAGGGTTTGGCTCTATAGCAAGAACATAGCTGTTGGTGTATTTTTTTCACTATATTTTGGACATGTGTGTCAAATTTTAGGTGCCAGGTAGTTTAGTACATATGACAAGTTTGATTTTTTGTTTCATTGCACGAGGTAACTGAGAAGAATGTATTGTTGACTGTGAGCAAGGTTTCTACAGAGGAGAAGGACTCCTGTGTAAGTTCTTGTAGTTTGTTGATGTTTTTTTGCTATACTAGTAACTCTGGTGTCTTCTTCATACTGTACTAGGGATGCAGTTTTACAGGATTTATGTAGATCACCGATGAAGACATTAAAGAGAAGGGGCCCCAATATTTATTCTTGTGGTACATGAACTGGGATGGGGAGGACAGATTAGATGTCTTTTTGCTGCTTGATAACATTAGGTTTATTTTGGAGGTGTTTATGAAACCATGATATAGCAGTGGTGTTGAGTCCTGAGTTATGAAGTTTGTGTAGAAGAATATAGTGAGAGACTGAGTCAGAGGCCTTGGATAAATCAAGGAAGAAGGCAGACAATAGGTGTCCATCATTCCTATTTCTGTTTACTGTTTTGGTGAAACTAAGTAAAGTGGTAGAGTTATTGTGGTGGGGATGGAAGCCATGCTGAGATGAAGAGAGGAGGATATGAAGAGAGGTACAGCTATGGGGGCAGCATTTGCCCCCACGTATGCAAACTTAATTATGGAACTATTTGAGTATGAGTATATATATATAAAGCTGACTTTTACACCAGGTTTGTTAAATATTATGCCCGCTTTATAGATGATCTTATTTCTTTTATGTGAAGGAGGAGAAAATAAAGTGGACAGCCTTGCAGATTTTTTACAAATAAATAGATTTGGACTTAAATTTGATGGTGTACAGAAGGGTAAACAAGTTTCTTTTTTGGATGTAGATTTTGATATTTCTAATTTTTAGGGTCTACATACCCAGGTGCACAGAAAGTTTGATGGGGACTTATTATTTAAAAGCTACTAGTTGTCACCCCCCCCCCCCCCACACACACACACACACACAATAGATGCTTTACCTTTTAGTGAGCTAATTCGGATACATAGATTGTGTAATGCTGATTCTGAGTTAAGAGAAGAAATTTCAAAAACCTGTAATATGTTTTATTGCAGAGGATATAGTAATCAAGCCATTTCTGAGGCAGTTTCTAAGGTTAATTATAGATGTAGTAGAATATCAGTTAAGCCATTTAAATATGGTTGTAATTCAGTGAATGCTAATATGGATATATATTTGACTACTACTTATAGTCCTTTTAGTGATATTTTGATTAATCTGGTAAAATATTACTGGGATTTCCTTCAATCTAAAAAAGAAGTACATCCTTGGCTCCCTAAGCAACTTAAAATATATCATAAGGTGGGGAGAAGTTTGAAAAATATCTTAGTTAGAGGAAAATTTGTTATGCCCCCAGTAGCTTTACATCCTAGTATTTTATATACAGGAACACAGACGTGTGGTAGGTGTAAGGCTTGTAAATATGTTATTAACAATTTTGAATATATCAATGGAAGAAAGCTTCAGGTTAAAGATAGTTTTAAATGTAATATGCAAGGCATTATTTATGCCTTAAAATGTCCTTGTGACAAGGTTTATATTGGACAAACCAAGAGAGCTTTCAAAGTTAGATTGTTGGAACATATTAGGGACATAATTAATATGAAGGAATCTAGTTCAGTAGAGATGCATTTCCAAGCTGTATGTCAAGGTTCTGTAATAGGTTTGCAAGGCACAGTGTTAGAAAGAATTGATGAATTTTCCCTTGATTCTTGTTTGAAAAATAAACTATTGTATAAAGAAACACTTTATATTTTTTGAAGTTTGACACTTTAAGGCTGAAAGGCATGAATTCAGAATTTAATTGGAAATTTCTATTGTAGTTTTTGGTTTTATTACTTTAAGGATACTAATTTTTTTCTAATTGGTATATTAATTGTTTTATTGAATTATTAGTCATGGTATATATACATGGGATTTTTTTTTCAGTTTTTATCTCCCTTGAAGGCTTTTGGCCGAGATGTCAGAAGCAAGAGCAATAAAAGATTTGGTGGTCACTGGTTTGTTGTTCTATAATATTTTTGTTTTATTATTTTATTGTGGTTTGTGATTTGGGGGAGATATGTTGACTGTGGGATATGCATTTAATTTTAATTTTTAATTTTAGCTTGTGGGTTATAGGGTTGTGTAAGTGTAAGATGTGTTTGAAAAAGTCTGTGGTATTTGGAGAATATAAGATTGGTGTTATCTTGGGTTAATTAAGGGTTGAGTATGCTGCAGCATGTTGGGTAGTACAACTAGGATGATGGCGATGGATTACATTGAAATGGAAAGGTAAAGATATTAAGTAGGTGGCTAACTGGAGAAATGACAGTCAGCATGGAGACTGACATCATGGTGGTTAGTTGTAGGATGATATTTTGACAAGTTTAGAGATAGAGTAGGAGGTGGAAAAGAGGAGTCGTGTGTTGTATTGGGAAACAATAAGGTGTGGAAGTGTTGGTAAGTAAGTTGTCAGGAAGTATGTTACAATAAATAAGTCAGAAGGGAGAGCTGAATAGTGGAGGGAGTACTGAATTAAATATCTGAGAGACTGCAAATAGTTAATGTGTGCAGGCATTACAGACTGGGACTGGTTGAGCTTTGAGGTAGTTGGAGATAGGGGGGGTTTAAATTTAGAGGAAGTTGGGTGGGTGGGAAAAGAGGGTAAGGAAAGTGAGAAGAGCGAGCCAGAGCAGAGCCAGCATGAATGCAGCAGGTCCTACTGGCTCAGAATTTTGTGGGACAGAAAACAATAAATCAAATAACTGGGCCAAAAGAAGTTAAGTATGTGTAGCTGTTACTGTTTCCATTTTAATATATAAAGCAAATTATATAAAGCAAGGAATTAATGAGAATGTTTACAAACTTACTATATAGGGCACTCATAGCAAGAATAGTTTAGTACATACAAATAAGAACAGAAAAATAAATAAGAGAAGTGAGATTATGGGTTGTTTAACAAAATCTACTGCTTATTTGGGGAGTGTTAAACAAATAGAAAAGTGAAATTAAATTAACAAAAAATGCTAGTTAACTACCTGATGTTGAAAAAAGTGTGTGTTGGGGGCAATAGGTTTACCTAATGGGTTTCTATGAAAGACTGTTATTAAAAGTAAACTAAGTACTGACAGCTTGATAGCGGGGGGGGGGGGGGGTTGCATAAAATATCTGAATATGTAAGAGGTGTATATTAAAGCCACTTATGAAGAGATATATTAGGCTATTAAAATTTGGGTAATGCAGTTTTTAATGTATGACAACTTATACTATTGCTCTCGGGACCAAACAAAGCCAATCATAGGTCAATCTAGCATTACCCACATCCAGCCATGGGTTATTGTTATTATACAATGACATTGTTTAAGAAAAAAGTAAGTTATTTTTCTTAAATAATATCTTTGTATAATGGCATCATGCTGTTCTTCTGCTTTTTCCATGTATCATAAGGCTTGGGCTTCCTTGATGCACTGCCCATGCATATGGGAGTTATGTTCGCAAGCTTACGCAGTACATCAGTGCTTTGGAAAGAATGCAATGGAGAAAGAAAGATCCCCCTTGCCTTTTTTTTTTTTAATAAAAAAAAAATTGAAATCCGGTCAATTCAGACGTATGAGAGAGACAGGGCAGAGAAAATAAAAGGATAAGAAGGTATGTTTCTTTAGCTTTGCATAACATACCTGATTTTCTTTGTATTTTCTCTGTCCCATCTCTCTCTTACCTGTAAATCGTTCAGATTTCCAAGTTTATTTATATATTTTTTTAAATCACAAAAACTGGAAAGCTATGTGGCATATATTAATAGAAGAAAGTCCGGGCAACCTGACTTTTTTTCTATTGGTATATGCTCGATTCTACAACAGGCATGCCGGTTGGGCTGACCAATCAGAGTGCATGTTTTTGAATGTTAAGGGACAGTCATTGTATAATATCTAATGTACAAAGCTGCAGACTATGTCTCTGATGTAGAGTGCATGCCATATACAAATACTACACTAAAGGCTTGACTCCTCAGACTGAAGAAATGTAAATAATCACCTATCAAGACAACTAGTTATGGAGGATATATATCCACAGCAGGGTAGTTTCTAGCACGTCCTTGACTTTGTCTTTAGCAAGTTACTTCTGAGTAGATGAGGTAGGTACTATTTTTAGAAATAGCATGTAATGACAGTTTGTAGGAAAGAGACGAAAAAGCCAAGCAAGAAAATAGAGGGAGCTATCATATCAAATATATGCAGACTAAGAACCTTAAAGCCACAAAATGTAGTAATGGCAAGAGATATTTGGAGAACCTGGTTGAGCAAAGCAGAAGTGCCAAAAATAGGTGAGAGTAATACGTTGACCGGTTGAAGTAAGAAGGAGGAGACCAAAACAAGTGTGCCTCCCAAGGTTAGACTACCTCAGAGATGACTACAGTAACTAGGTTCAGTACAAAATCAAATATTTGTTTCTTTCTCAGAGATTTTGTGATCTCCGAGTTAGACTGTGTTTGTTTGATGCATTCTTTCACATTTTTGGGTAGAGGTAGGAGGACTGAACCCAAAAAATATTGATAGAAAATTCTGCCCCTTCTGTAAGAAAACTGACAATTATCTGTAAGAATGGTACCAAAAACATGTCACTAGTGAACTAATGTGTTTGTTTATAATCTAACTCTGAAAGTGGCAGTGCCAAAGGTAATGACAACATAGAGGATTAAAATCAGGTCACTGATCACAACCATGGTATTATGTATTTAAGAAATGGATGCCAAGAAATTCACCTCGAGAGTATCCATGTCAAGAACACATAATAAAAGGTGACAATTAGGGATCCGATCATAATTCTTTCTAGTACATAGAGATTTATTTGCTACATGCATAGCTTTCAACCTCTTAACACAAAAAATCTGGACAAAGCCAACAATAATAGAGGGGCAAAGCCCCAAAACTGGGACACATTTTAAATATTGCTCGCGTAAACCTAGAAAGTTTCTACAATAAAAGGTCTTGTGTTACCATGCATTTTCTGAAGGATATGGCATCAGAAACTTAAATACCTGTCATATAGTGAATTAATTCCTCACTGATTTGCCACAAAAGTCCAGAAGAAAATACAAATTTTATGAGGAACAGACCAAAAATATGACTAAAAAATCTGGACATTCTGCAAAAATCTGGGCAGTTGAGAAGTATGTACATGTACTACTAGTTACAGAAACAAAATGTTTTACTGTCTTTCAAAACCATTAAAGCACTTAGCAAGTGCTGTCAGATAGCTAGAGAAGACGCAGAAGGATTTTAAATGAAATTCAGGAGCAGATTGTAAGAATATAAAGAAGCTGTTTTGACTTCTGCAACTGTTTTCTGGCCAGCACTGTCTTAACAGCATTTCAGGGGGGTGCTTAATAATTGTTAAGACTGGGTCTCGTGCTACTGAAGCACTTAACTGTTTGCTTTATTCTGACACTAGAGAGTATCTTTACACTACATATGTATTATGAAATAGTGTATATTTGTTCATGCCAGGGTAGTGTCCCAAAATTATGCAAATATTGTAAATGCATGCTTTAAATAAAACTGTTTCATTAAATGGATAGGGACGACTATTTATTAGTCAGAGAGGATTCCTGCATGGACCACTTAATAGGTATTTAGAAGACCAGTTGTGAAATCAAGTAATGTAGAAAAGAGAATGCTACAGCCCTACCAAATCACAAAGGCTGGTTTTGATAATGGGTGTGGGGGGTGTATCTGTAGAACAATGGTTCTGGGCAGCATGTTGCAGTAAGAAGAATTGCTGTGACCAGTAATCCAAGGAATGCTCAAGTAGCGAACCCTGAGTCCCAGTCTCAGGAAGTGGAAGAAACAACCAACGGCTTCTTTTCACCACTCATGTTTAATGTAAATAAGACAGTTACCAGCACATAAACATCCACAAAAAGAGTAGGTCAAGCACTTTCATCCTATCATTCACCAGGACTTCATCAGAACCATCAGTAAAGAAAGTTAAAAACACTTCATTAAATAACCCAGATCCAAAAAAAATCACATGTTCCAAAGGTTTCAATTGTACAAATGATGCCATAAAAATGCTATGTAGTCCTAAGCAACAAATTAATCAGTCAGGAAGAATATACAAAAATAGATTTTACAAGTCTCAAAAAAGAAGTCATATTGTATTAACAACCTAACATGAAATAAATAAATATATATATATATATATATATATATATATATATATATATATATATATATATATATATATATATATACAAAATACACTTGTCATTAAAGACTTAAAAAAATTTTAAAAGATTGTTGTTTAATACTATAGCAATAAATAATGATGTTACTGTGGTATATTGAAGATTTACCCATGGTTAGTGTAGTTTAATCATGAGGGCAGAGTCTGAGTGATTAAATAAAGCCAGCCTTGGGAAAACCTTCTATATACCACACCACAGATTATACAATGACATTATTTAAGAAAAAAATGCTTACTTTTCTTAAATAATGTCTTTGTATAATGCCGCCGTGGTGCCCTTCCATGTTTTCTCTGGTATTCTGGGGTTTTCCTGATGTACTGCACATGCGTATGGCACTTGCGTTCCCAGGCTTATGCAGTACATCAATGCTGTGTAAAGGAAGCAATGGAGAAAGGAAGATCTCCGTTGCTTTTTTTTTTTTTTTTAATTAAGAAAAAAGAAACTGGGAGACTTTAAACATTTGGAAGAGATGGGACAGAGAAAATTAAAGGATAATCATGTATGTTTCTTTAGTTTTGCAGAACATACCCAATTATCCTTTAATTTTCTCTGTGCCATCTCCTTCTTTTGCAAACTTATTTAAAAAAAGAAAGAAAAGTAAAAATTTTATGGGATATATTTATGGAAAAAAGTCCAGATGACCAGACCTTTTCCCATTGGTATATTCTCAGATTTACAACAATCACACTGGTTGGACTAACCAATCAGCGTGCTCTTTTTTAATATTAATGGCCAGTCATATAATACTAAGTCCATTAAATCAAGAAGCAGCTTAATAAGTCTGTTATCCAGTTTCATTAAGTTTATTAAAGCTCATTGAAAGTATTCTAATCCCTCAGTGTGTGATATACAGCTAAATAAGTATATTAAATCTACTGTAAGAAAAATTGTCTTATCACTAAAGCAACCTTATTTAAATTTGTGTAAAAAGTCCCATGAATTCTTTAAAACATGTTAACTAGAAGAAAGGACTTCTTTAAGGCTATGACCTATAAGCACTCTTAAAGGATACGTGTTTGAACTTTGGATAGCCACTATTAATCTAAATTGTGGGTCCATAATGTCTTTGTGAGTTTTTGGGATTCCAAAGGCTGTTGGAATTAAAGGGTTAATCATATTTAAGACTCAGATTCAGTAAAATAGCTCCTTGTAGTAAAATATCTTCTAGCTATAAATCTATGTTTCTGTAAGCAATGTGTATTTCATTTTTTGACACTATTTTATATCTATCTTGTTCCTGCAACAAGTTAAAAATCCTGTTAGTACAGTCTGTTTTGTCCATCAAAACTACCCCCAACCTTGTCTGGTTTCATAACTTTGGCATTACTATCAAACCTAACTGTGAATAAAATCTGCTTCTCATCTTTACTTAGAATGTGTTGCTTAACATTTAAAGATTTTTTTCAAAGTTATATAAATCCCTCTCATAACATTTTTCAAAGAGTGCCACTGGGTGGTTGTGGGTTTGGTTGAAATACTTGTCTTTTTCCACTGTAAATTGGTGTCATCTAAAACTTTATTCCCTTCTTTGAAAATAACTGAAAAAGTAAGCTTCCTGGTATATAATCTGCGTTCCAATAGCATGTCTCTAATATCCATATATTTTCGAGGTACATATATTTGATTCCTTTACTAAATAAGAAAAAATAGCCATTTTAACGTCCAATGTACTGTAGATGAAAATGGTAAAGCCTTTGTAGTTTAGCAAAATACCATTATGAGACATCTGAATTGTATCATCCAGCATTTGTAATTCCTTTGGTTTTTCCAAGAATTTCCCCTCATTCTTTGACCCTACTATGGGTTTCTCCTTTCCCAAAGTGTCCAAAATTTGGACATGCCCCCCCCCCCCCAAATTTGAGTTATTAGGGGGAATATGTGCAGGAAAAATGTTTGGAGAAATATTATCTGGTCTTTCTAATCTTCTTGGAAGAGGAAGAAATGTATCTAGACTCATATCAGTATTATTTGTTGAGTGTGGTTGCAAAATATTATTAGTGTTGTTATTGTTGTGATATAACTGAACTGAATCCTTCATTTCTGCCCTTTGAAAGTTACTATTGTTGTTGAATTGTTGTCTATATTTTATAGGTAGCTCATACGTAATGTTATTAGAATAATCATTAATATCTTTTATCAATTTTTTTCCTTTGTCCTGCCCATATTCACCTACAATTATCATCAACTCTTTTAAAAACAATTAACTTTATATGCATCAAAAATCAAATCATCAGTGATATTACTATTCAATAATGTAATCTCATTAAAAAGGCCAGAAATAAGTGCAGTGTTTTCCTTATAATAAAATCCATCAGTTCAGAGCCATGTTTGTCAAACCTGGCTGTTAATTCCTGGTAGTCAGTGGTTCCCATTTTAATTTAAATTGGGGACTTGTATACTCTCAACCCTTTAGGAACCCTTCTAGTTTTAATACATTCTTTAATGTACACATTATCTAGCTGTGTATTATTCCCCTTTAGTAGTTTCTTTTCGAATATTTTTATGACATCAGCATGGGTGTAATTTCCTTCAGACAAATGTAAATTTTCCGTAGGAATGATGAATTCCTGGTTAGCCAACAACTGAAGTCTTTCGGTATGTCATAAAATGAATTTGCTGCAAAATCAAAGTTCTTGTTGGACGTCAAATCCCATACGTTACCCGGTTTCTCAAAACCTGAATGAAGTCCTGCCTGTTGTGTTCTATTTAATTTGGAATGCACCAACTTCTCAGAGGCCGAGGGAGAGTTAAAATTCAAAAGACTATCCATTTCACTTGTCATATCAGATACACGTTGGAAAAGAAGCATGATAAAATGGGTCAAATCTCTTTGACTGTTGTCTGCTCCAGTATTCATAGAGTTGTACAACTGTCTGCCATTTAATAAGACAGTATATAAAAATGCAGGTGTATTGAGTAAATCCATGGTAGGAGAACCAGTGGATGGAATAACCCCAGGGAATCAGTGACATGCTTGAAATGAATACTTGTAAAATGAAAAAACAAGCATGTGACCATACAGCAAAACGAAACACAAAACCAATAATACAAAGAATGCTCATTTAGTGAACTCTGAGTCCCAGTCTCAGGAAGCAAAAGAAACAACCAAAGGTTCCTTTTCACCACTCGTGTTTAATGTAAATAAGACACAGTAACCAGCACCTAAATAGCCATGGAAAGAGTAAGTTAAGCACTTTCATCCTATCATTCACCAGGATTAAATCAGAACCATTAACAAAAAAAGTTAAAAACACTTCATTTAAATAACCCAGATCCAAAAATCACATGTTCCAAAGTATCCGATCGCTAAAAAAGATTCCATGGAAGCACTTTCTAGTGCTAAATAACAAATTAATCAAACAGGAAAATGTGCAAAACAGATCTTACAAGTCTCAAAAAACAGTCATGTTGTGTTAACCTAAAATGAAATAAATACACAGAAAAAAACCTGTCATTAAAAAGACTTGAAAAAACTTTAAAAATGCTGTTGTTTAATACAAAAAAAAATAGATAGCTGAATACAAAATTGTGGGGCTTGACTGCAAAGAATACAATACTTATAGTTTAATGTTTTTTATTCTTAAGGCAGGTAGAATAGAAATATTTTCATTAAGTCCAGCATCTGGTTTTAGCTACCATTGTAACTCTCTCTATTCCAGGAAAATAATTCAGTTACCTCCCCTTTCATCTGTAGCAACTGTTTTAATAATACCAAATAAAATATATTTTAAAAACAGTGCAAAACAAGGAGTGTATAAGTAATGCATTATTGTTGCATTGTAATGCTTTATAAGTCTCAAATGGATACTCAGTTCTAGCTTCTATGATAAAGGGCACTGTTCCTACTTCTGTTCCTTGATCAGTGATTGTATTTATAATGTCACTCTATTCCATTGTTAGATCCATATACCCAAGTAATCTGCATCACTTAACTGGAATTGATGTTTTATTTGTACCCATTCCAAGTGTTTTCCTTCCTGTCCTATTTGTTCCCAATATATGTGGCTCTTGTTTTTCCTTTTCCATATGTTTGAGGGACTGTCCCACCTCTCTTGCTTTCTGCTGGTATGCAATAGCCTACTGGTAATAGTAATTGTACCCATGGTTTCATTTCTTTTGTGTTAAGAAACATTTTAAGCCAGCCTCACAGAAATTTGCTACAGTCATTAAGCAATTTCTAGCCTTTACAATATATCCCATATTCCTCCTGATACTCCCTGTCTACCTTTAAATGTCTGTGACAACAAAAGGTCTTTTCAGTTAGCTTTATATGTTTCCATCTTTAACAGTGAAAGTTTTCTAATTTGTATTGATTTGAAATACAGAGTGAAAGGGAAGGTCTACAAGAGGGTAGTGAGACCAGCTATGTTATATGGGTTGGAGACAGTAGCACTGACAAAAAGGCAGGAGTCAGAGTTGGGCATGGCAGAGTTAAAGATGTTAAGATTTGCACTGGGTGTGACGAGGGTGGACAGGATTAGGAATAAGTATATTAGAGGGTCAGCCCAGGTTGGAAGGTTTGGAGACAAAGCCAGAGAGGCAAGATTACATTGGTTTGGACATGTGCTGAGGAGGGATGCAGAGTATATTGGGAAAAAGATGCTAAGGATGAAGCTGCCAGGTAACAGGAAAAGAGGAAGGCCTAAGATAAGGTTTATGGATGTGGTGAGAGAGGACATGCAGGTGGTTGGTGTGACAGAGCAGATGCAGAGGACAGGAAGAAATGGAAACAGATGATCCGCTGTGGTGACCCCTAATGGGAGCAGCTGAAAGAAGAAGAAGAAGACTGATTTAAAATACAACTCTAGGTTTGACAATCAAAGATCTCCCCTTTCTAGTAGCAGGATAACTACTCCCAGTTTGCACACTTCCTTTTCTTTAGCCCCAAAAAAGCTTGCTCACCTCTTTTTGGCATCCCTTTCAGAAGGTCACTTATGGAAGATAAAAACACAATTGGCCTACACATAGGATCTTGGTACAATAAGCATCTTAACTTGCTCTATTTTCTGATATTCCTCCATTTATCTCATGCTTCATCTCTTTAAATATTGGTCATTTTTAATGTTTCCCTCTTCCCATATTTCCTTAGCCACTTGTTGAATATCTTGTCTGATCCACACCCCTAAGTATCTAAATCTTAGATGTCCCCATAAAAAGGGAAATTCCTGGGTTAGACTGCATTGGACTATAATTGACCATTACTGCCTTAGTTTTTAATTCATTTACTTTATATCCTGATAAGTCACCAAATCTTTGAACTTCCCTAAAAAGAAGGGAAAGATCTTTTTCTGGCACAATGTAAAGAATGTTGTCATCTGCAGAGTATTTTTTTCCTGTACTAGATCTCGACTATATCCAGTTATCCTTGATTGTCTAATTCTCTCATCCAATACTAAGTACAGGGTGATCATCAGGGGGAGGGGGGACAACTCTGTCTTGTGCCCCTAAACAGTTCTGTAGCTGTTGATAGTCCCCCATTATATTGATTATAATCCTAGAGTCCTGATAAATGTTTAAGATAGTTTCTATCCATTGATCAGAGAATCCGTATTCACATAGGATTTGTTTTAAAAAGATCCAATCCACCTTTTTGAAAGCCTTCTTCCCATCTAAACTGATAAGCAACTGCTTCCTGTATTATTATAGTTGTCTTATTAGTATTATTAAATGTTTGTCTCCCCTCAATAAAGCCACATTGGTCACTGTCTACTAATTCAGGTACCATTTCTGCTTGTCTCTGTGTCATAATCAACATACAGATTTTATATTTTGATTTAATATGTAAATGGGTCTACAAGACCCAGGATCTAGCAGATTACTTACATCCTTAGGTATAAGTAGTAACACTGTTTCCTTCCATGACTGAGGGATCTCCCCATTTAGAATATAGTTAAATAATCTAACCCATATTTTTTCTATACAGTGATTTATCCTTTTCCAAGTTTCTGTTGGAATTCCATCTGTTCCATTTTTTGCGTTGGATCACTAATTTCCTGCTCAACACAACAGTTTATTACAGGGAACCAGGCCTGGTAGATTCAAATGACCTACCTCTCATGCTAATTATTCCTGGAATACAAACTTTGACTGGACTTAGCCATGATATTACTAATATCTAAAGGATTTGTTTATACTTGTTTCTGGATATTTTAATCTGTTTATAACCCTTGATGCCAGTTGTTTTCTTAGCTTTTGGGCCACATACTTACTAAACATGACTGACATTTGGAAGTACATCAGCTTAAGAGCTTTCGCTCTGAATTTATTTAAATTGTCTAGATATTCTTCCATTTATTTCCTAACATTGTATATTAGCTAGTGACTGTCTTTTACATCCCCCAATAACAAAAGTCGTTGCACTTCAGAAGTCTTGTCTAGTGTCACTAAATATTTTTGCATAATTTGATCCCACATATCTTTGGCTTCTGTCTTTACTGGGTTTTTAACCCTTTCTTTAAAAATCATCCCACTTTCTTGTCACGTTGTCTGCCTCTTGGTCTAAACCCTCTAGCTCTCCCATTAAGGACCCATCCAACCAAGACATAAATGCAGTCCTTCTTACTACTTATACCTGAAAATGCCAGTGCTTGTCTGAGGGATCTACCAGTGAGCTGACATTATTATTAGGTGAGTGACACAACACTGCACTAAAATAGATGCTCTTTTGACACATAAAACCTATCAAGCCTTGTCCAGGTTTTATATTTATTACAATAATAAGTAAATTACAGTTGCTCTGTTAATACAGATCCATCTATCCATCCATCCACAACCCCTTTTTCTTATTTTTACACATGGGGTCAGATTGTCATTTCTACAGTGACAATCATAAACTCTATTAAACCAAATAGCTTCAGATATTTACTTAAATATATCCCTTCTTTGTAAATCATTCTCTGCTTTGACCACTGCTACATTATCTCTATCGGTTAGTACATTCAGTCCCCTGAAATTATTGTGATGCCTTTTTGAAAGGCAATTATTTGACCCAACATCTGTTTGATTTCCTGAATATTGGCCTTTGCAGAAGATATATCTCAATCATGGTGATTCTGTTCCCTTTTCAGTCCTCCTTAACTGCTACAAACCTGCCTCTATTATCATTAACCACTTCCTCAACCTTTCTCTCCCCATTTTCTAAACATAATTAACACTCCCCTCATTCTTTCATCTATCCATACTGATGAATAGCCCTCCATTTTAACTTTCTTGATAAATATGGACTGTCTTTCCCCCAAAGTTGGTTATGTTTCCTGTAACTTAACTACATCTACATTACATTTTCTAAGGCATTCTAGGACTCTGTTTACTTCAAGACTCCCAGTAATCCATTAGTATGCCATGTTATAAACCTAATTGTTCAATCTATTTATGTTATAACCTTGTGATAGTATTTCCAGACTTTTCTCTAACCCTGTAACTCTCTTCCAGGTACTTCTTTTTTAATAATTCTTTTACAACTTACACAGTACGCACATACTACAGTAGCCATCTGAAATAAAAACTCTAAAAACATAACTGCATCGCTCCCCAATAAGATAAAATCCCAAACTATGTACAAAAATGATCTAGTGCCTCTTTGACATAGGTTTGAGCCATCTCTCATATTTAGCACCCCTTTTCAATCATCTGCATACTATTAACTCCTTTAGATTTCATTCACGTCCTCTCCCAAAAATGCCATCTTGACCATTTACATCTATGGATTCATCTGCTGATATTGCATAAAGTAAGATAATTTCATAGATGTCCAAATTGTCACTACTTATGTATAGTTTCCGTTTCATCTCATTTAGATCTCCCAGGATTTTGCCTCATATGAACCCTAACTACAATTGTCTGTGCACTGTGTTGTAATCTTTTTCCTCATTTAAATATACAATCTCTCTTTATGGGAGATGAACCATGTCATTATCCACTGTTATGTGTGTTCAACTGCTTCATAGGCTACCATGATTATTTGATAAAATTGCTTACAAGCATTGGTGGTAGGCCCCTCCATTAGCATCAGTTACTTAAAACAACAAATCCCTCATTTCAGATATACAATCCTACTTAAAACAACAAATCCCTCATTTCAAATATGCAATCCTACTTGTAGCAGCGGATGGCCTGCACATTCCATGGGCAATTAATATACCTAGAATGTGGCACTCATATGTACAAAATAAAATGACACCTCTTCTACTTTTTCATTGATGTTTGCTACTTGAACAGCATACTAACATTGGCTTCAGAGTTAAGATAAACCATTTTTGAGTTAACTGTAACTCAAGCGCAGCTGAATAACAGCCTGCATGATCTTATTTCCTCCCCAGCTAAATAAGCAAAATGGTCACTATCCACAGCAATCACGTATCTAACAATTACTGGTACCTACTGAGTTCATGCTGTGTATTATTCTCTAGACTTTTCTTTCTCATGAGCAAGACTAATTATATTATTCATTTGGGAAAATAGAAATGTCCAAGCAGCAGCGATCACCTTTATTAAGTTGTCCACTACCTTTTTTAGTAAGTTTTTTTTAAATTATCACTTAACACATAGGAAAAATACATTAATATAAAAGAAAACAAACCATATTAACTTGTTTCTAGTTACATACATCATTCATCACATATGTTCTTTTTTATAACTATCATTACTCCAACATTACATAAATTGCTCAATTCCTGCCTTCTCTTAGACCGCACTCCTCCTCTTTCCAAACATTTTTCTGAATGTATTGTTTCCACAATTTCCATTTATTTCCATGTAATTTGCCCCTTCCCTTTTCAGAAGATCCCCACTTCCTGCTCTTTTATTTCTGTTATAATATTTAATACTTCAAAAACAACTGGTCAAGACTTTGATTTCTATTTTGTAGTAATTGCTTTTTGTCAGCCATCAGAATTAAACTTATAGGTTTATAGGTTTATAGATTAGTACTAAGCTAACTGCTCTTGCGAGCCATTTTAAGCTTAGCCAATTATCCCTTGTGAGATTCAAACTCTGCACCTTGCGTTTGTAAGGCAAACACCGTAACCATTAGGCCACCCTCCCAACCAGCCTTAATAAGGCCTTACTATGTCTAGAGAATTCGGACCATGTATCACAGCTCAAAATAATCATTTCCTTAGTCACACCAGTTTGCTCACCCAATATTTCTGACAGAGTATTCTGTAGGGAATTTTTAAAGTCAGCCAACTCATTATACGCCAAAAACATATGTTCATAGTTACCTCCCTATCATGCATCCAACATTTGCCATCTACCTGAGGTTTCCTTGGTGTATGTAAACACTTCCAATCAAAAATCCTAAGCCTTCTAGATTTTGTTGCATAGTTGGAAGCTATACATATGGCCTCCCCATTGTTCCCCTTTTAAATTGTTTATCCAGTCTCTCTTCCCCATCTTTTCTAATCTCATCTGATTGATTCTTCTAAGTCTCCCACTACTTTAAGGGAAAGCGTCAATAGTATAATACAATGTATACTTTTAGGTATTTATTGAATCCCCCACGAAAAGAAATGGTTTCTCTTCATTCTAAGCTAACTCAGTTATATAGTATCACCCAAAATGGTCCCATTACAGTGCTTATTGCCAGTGAATAGGTTAACTAGTTATGTTTTCCTGCACAACAGCAACACTAACAGAGTTAGCAGCATACGTTGGCCATAAATCTTCATATAGAGGCATTTACAACTTTATTCTATTGTGCATGACTTTCCCTTCTAATTATTTCCTTCCATATTGCAAATAGTATAGTACTTACTATAACATTATTTCCACCCTATCCCACTTGTAGAAATATCACATTGTACTATACACGACTAGGTAGCATATTGAATAAATATGCATTTTATGAATGTCAGAATATCTCTATTTAGTAGAATATATCCGGACAAAGGCCAAAAAATAGAGAAAAATTTTAAATATTGCCTTACAAATTTAGAAAGTTGCTAGAATAAATGGTTTTGTGTTAGCATGCATTTTCTGAAGGATATGATTCTGATACTCAAATGTCAGTCATTGTTTAGTGACTTCAGTCCTCAAAGATATGACAGAAAACCACAAATTTTAAGAGGAACAAATCAAAAATATGTGGCATAAATCTGGAAACTCTGTGACAATCTGGACAGTTGAGAGGTATGAATGCCAGTAGCCTATTCCACGTTTACTGTCCCTTTAATAGATCATTTGTTGTCTCTTCCTTAATTTGATTATACTGAAGTAGAAGTCATCTCATCCATTCCTTCTATGTTGCCTGGGTCATTTGGCTCTTGGATCTTCCTGGTAAATTTTTTCATACCTCAGTTTCTGTCCAGCATCTTTTTCTTTTTTTGGATGAGAGGAAAGGGTTTATCAGGAAAGTTCTCTCATCCTGCTCTGTTCTTCATTTTGTCATGGTTTACAGAAGCTATACCTCCCTTTTCCAACACATTCATGCTTGAATCATCAAACTTCCTCTTTGTAAATCTTTAAACGCTACTTCTTGATCCAGATATGTTTTGGTACCCAATGGGTAGAAAATTCTGAGTTGTGCTGGACAGCATAAAGTGGAGATGCATCTCCCTACATTTCTGGATTAAAGGAATAAATGTGTTTGCCTTACTGCACATTTACAGGGAGTAATTATTATCTGCAGATATAAGCTTGCCCCAATTTTAAATACAATTCTTTTTCCAAAGCAGGGATAACATGTATTATTTCTGAGTATATCTGTTACATTTAACCAGTATTTGTCTAGGATACTTAAAGTCATCTTTATGAGGAACATCCAAAATATGGCACCTTGTTAATGAAAATAGTTTTAGCTGGTATATCAGTCCTTTCATTGAGGCATTGTTTCCTTAATTGCACACAGTCTCTTCCTTCAGGATTGCAGTGAAACTGATACTGTCTCAGTGAGACCTGCCTTCCAATTCTACTAATTCCTGCTGCATCTGTTCTTGCATGACCTCCAGTTCTGCAATATTTTCTTCTATTGCTTTATCAAAAGATTGTAATTCTACAATGGCATCGGAGTGTTCACTGACCATATCTTCTATCTGCATTATTTTCTTATTATTGCTGGTTATATTATTAGCCAGAGTACCACTTATCTCAAACATCCCCTCATGAATTTGACTATTTTTTGTTTCCAGAGATAAACAGGGATTGCTCTGTGCATTATTCATATTCTGATCACTTCCTTTGCTGCTTAGAGTGGATGGCTCACAGTTTAGTGACAACTGAATTTCTTCTTGAGTTATAGTACCTCTATTTCCATTTGCCCATTGCCTTTTAACATTTCCTTTCATTATAAGGAATTGTTTATTTCTACTATCAGAGGATACCTGATTCTGATTTTCTTTATTGAACTGTGGATGGTTTTAAGCACACAAAGTACATAATGAATTAAAGGGGTGCCTAAATCTGCACTTTAATGCCTGCTCAGTACAGATATTCAGTGCTGCTAAGTAAAATGAGTAGATGAAACATTTATTATGTTCCAGTGCTTTCAGATGCAACTAAAGATGACAAGACATGCATATAATGAAACTTCAACAGTAGCACTTAAGTAAGTACTAATCCATGCCGGCTGATGATTCTAGAAGGTTGATTAGTGCACTCTATGTACATCTACATCTATTTCAACTTATCTATAGGTTCTTCTTTTTATAAATGATCACTTAATTCTGACCTTAGAGTAATAGTCACATTAAGCTAACTTTATTAAGTTTCCACATCAAAATCAAGAAACATATATTCTCAGTGGGGGAGGACAAATTAAGAAACAGAGTACAGTAGTATTGAAATACACATATTTTAGTTTTCTGTGATAGGTGTGTGTGTGTGTGTGTGTGTGTGTGTGTGTGTGTGTGTGTGTGTGTGTGTGTGTGTGTGTGTGTGTGTGTGTCTGTGTGTGTGTATGTGCACGTGCCTGCATGCGTGCGTGTGTGTGTGTGTGTGTGTGTGTGTGTGTGTGTGTGTGTGTGTGTGTGTTTTTTAACTAGCTAGGTGAACTGGCTCTGTGGCCCTTTTTGGATACAGCTCATGCTCTGCTGAGCAAAACAATCTGTTCCATATAATTCTGACAGAAATTTTGTACACAGAAATAAAGCATAAAAACATATTCAACAATATAACTATATGGACAGAGTTAAAGAATACATGTCATTAAAGGTATTCTCTTCAGAAGGTAAATTGCTAAAGTATAGGACACAATTAAAATCACAGTCTTCACAATAAAGATTCTCAAATTATGCTGCATTACTTGGTATGACAAGTAATTTAATTATTTGATGTCATTGTTTTTGATACAACAAATAATTCACAATTTTTAACAATGTAATCTGCAGACTCCTAGTTACCTAACACACAGTCTCAAGACATTTACATACTCAGGCAATACAGCAGATGGAATAAACAACATCTGAAAAATATACACTGGACATTTAGGTGGTTGCAATTATATGATTTGCCAGTAGATGACAACCTGAATTATGATACAAATTGCTGAGTTCAAATAATTTCCTCTTTTGCACACTCAGTTATTTTTTCTATTTGCTAGTGCACCATTAAAAGGACAAAAGAGTCTCTGGGGACTACAGTGAGTGGTACTCACCATTCCTTTTTACTGTGCAAAATACTGACTACTGAATGCATCCTAACAGACAGAAAAGTGATCAAAGGTTCCAAATAATGTATGTTAACATGTATGTGACTCACAGCTATGTGATCAAGTCTATGAAAACTACATTGCTAACCTCTGAACCATCAGTTGCCTTGAAACTTTGGACGAATTCAGATGTGCTTTGACCAACAGCAGTCATTATGATAATGTGATAAAATTGTTTTTTAAATGAAAGACAGACAGCATCACAGCATGTTCTATGTTTTATTTAAGTACAAAAGAATTATTTTTAAATTAACATTTGCTGAAAAGTTTAAAATAGCAAAGTTAATACATTAACAATAAAATTAATACAGGACTAAAGAACAAGCAATGTGAGACTAGGAATTAGACAAACCTGACATATTAAATGATGTGTCTACAACAACACCAGAGGGGGCACCTCTTAACTTTGATCAAATTATGGAAGGAGGCAATACACTAAATAAAAAAGTAAATATGGCACTCTAGACAGTATCCACCACCCACAGTTAAAGAGAAACCTAGAATCCTAAGAAAAAAGAAACAAAACCCATAAATAAAATAAAATTAAATCCTAGCAGGTTAGAGAAAAGAGAAATACATTCATAGAAAAGTTAAGAATGAAACTCCCAACAAAAATCAAACAGCAAGAAACATTCAGTCATGCTGGCATCCCATTCATCTCTCGGTGAAAGACCTACTAGCTGGATATCACAAAACAGTAATCCAGTCAGATAACCACGCTACTGACTGACACTTATAAAAACCTTCCTTAACACCAAGTGTCAGGAAAACATAGACATATGCTTATTGAACTTCTCTGTCAACCCTAGCAAGGCAACTGCTATATCCAAAACCTGGAAAGGTTAAGCAGCATGAAGTAATATAAGTAAGTTTAAGCAGACTTGTGCCAAACAAGTACTATACAACAGACTAGTTATCCAGATTGAAGAATGATGGAGAAAAGGCCACCTCCACAGCACAAACAGATAAAGTAATGACTGTGCCCGAGATCCCAGGACTCACTAGGAGTAGGCAGACAGCTCAGGTCTGAGTGATTGGCCAACATCAGCTCATTTACCCTTAGTGTAAGGATGGAAGCTCATTCCAGCACAAAACTGAAAATCAGCAGAGGTTCAATTCCCTAACAAGTGCAGTACAAGGTGAGGAATTAGTGCCCACCAAGCAGAGAATTAATACACTCTGTCAGGCACTGGGCATGTGTAGAAACATATGTTTAAGGAGCCTGCACTGTGAGACTCTACATGTTCAATCTGATCCAGGGCCTACAGGTGAATGGGGTATACTGAATCATGCTCCTGCTTGCCTGGGTGTTGATGATGATGATGATGATGACCACCAACTGATTTTTTTCCCTTTTCCATATGAGGGTCAGTGTGTCATGTCAACTGTTACCATATTTCTTCATTCAAAGCATCCATTTTTCTTTCTTTGACAGTCATGCCTGAATGTCACAGGTCTTCTCTCACACAATCCATCTCTTAGCTGGATATCCTTGTCTTCTCTTGACATCTATCTGTTTCTCATAGGTTCATAGGAGGGTACTAGGCTATTGGCCCTAGGGCCTATATAAGCCCAGCCAAAAATGTACCCTGGCTTTCGCCACCCAAGATAATTATTTTCCTGTGCTCCTGTCGAGCAGAGCCTCAAAAGTTATCTCTGGGGTGAATTTCCTATCTCCCATCCAATCATCAAGATTTTTCTTGAAGAGTGCTAATGAGGAGCTCTGTTTGACATAGATAGGTAGTCTGTTCCAGAGAATGGGAAGTCTCTGGGACAGGAATCTATCCCTCCAACATGTTCTGTTTATTGTGGTAATAAGGTTCAGGTCCCTAGAGCGTGTAGCTTGGAGGGACTGGGATATCTTTAAGTGGAGCATGTCCAACAGCTCTAGGTTTGACATAGCTTTGTATGTTAGGCAGAGATCACCTCTGAGTAGGCGATATGCGATGGAGTAAAGCTGGAGTTTTGTGAGACGGTCTACGTAGGGCAGCTGTTTGAGGCCAGTAATCCTCTTTTTGAGGCATTTCTGTGGTCTATCCAGTTGTTGTAAGATGTCTTGTGAGGTACGTACCAAAAGGAGCATTGTACTCTATAATGGGTCTAATGAGTGATGAGTAGAGTGGAACAATGACCTCTTTTTTCTGGATGAGAAACCTTTTGTGATCAGGTGAGCCATGTACAAGGATTTCCTGACCACTGTGGCGATGTGATTATCAAAGGAGAAACTACTGTCCACCTGTGTCCCAAGGTCTCTTATCACATTTTCAGTGTTAAGTAGACTACCAGCTATGTGGTAGTTCATGGGTACAGAGTTTTTACCAAAGGGGATGATAATACACTTTTTGGCATTGAGCTTCAGGCCATGGCTTTGACAACAGATATCTGTCTCAGTGAGGCTCTTTTGTAGTATGTCCACATAGTTAGGAGTTTTGATTATGGCTCCTAGTTTGCAGTCTTCAGAGAAGTAGATACCAAACAGGGGAGGATCCAGGACTCAATCCTGTGGTACTCCATTTGTCACTGGTCTGAAGTCGGATTTGGAGTCTGCTACTTTCACAGTGTGGGTTCTGTCTGTGAGCCAGTTGGGAACCCATCTTGTGACATAGGGATTTATACCTAGTTTATTGAGCTTATCTATAATTCCAGAGTGGGGAATGGTGTTGAAAGCCTTGGCGAGATCTAGATAAGCTGTGTGAACCACCTTACCCTCATCTATGGCTTTGGTGACTGCTTCAAAGAAAGTCAATCAGGTTTAGGAGACATGATCTGCCTTTTACAAATCCAAACTGGATAGGGTCCAGAGTTTGGAGATTACCAATGTCTTTGTTTATGAGTTCCATGATGATACGTTCCATGGCCTTGCAGACCAGGCTCATCAGGCTAAAGGGGCGGTAGTTCCTGGGGTTTGTCATGGCTCCCCCTTTGTGGAGTGGCATAACCGTCAGGGTGCGCTATTCAGTGGGCACAAAACCTGAGGTGAGGCTATAAGTGAACATGATACTTAGTTAGGGTGCCAGTTCATTCTGTAGTTCATGTAGAACGCAGCCTGGGATATTGTCAGGTCCCGTGGATGCTGAGTTCTTGGCTTTGGAGAGTGTGTTTTTTACCTGTGCAGCCATGATTACAGGAACTTTGCATTCTTCCAGTATAGAGATCTAGGGGGTGAGAGGGGGTTATAGTTAGCACTGAACCTATCTGCCAGGATGTTAGCAATATCAGTTGGTTCTGTATATTTAGTGCCATTGTGCTGTAACTCAGAGCAGATCTGAGTGTTGCCATTGAGATTCTTGACATAGCTATAGAATGCTTTGTGGTTGTCTTTAGAGTCAGTGGCAATTTTGTTTTTGTAACTAGCTTTGGAGGATTTTATGAGGGATCTCAGCTTCTTACTGAGGTTGACCAGGGCGTTCCTCCAGTTATGGGAATTTACTCTTTTTTGCAGCAGTTTCTTTCTTCTGTTGTAGAATTTGTTTATGGTAGAGGACCACCAGATCGGCTTCCTTTTTTGGAGGATAGCATCTTGGTTCTATTAGGGATAGCATGATCCATGCACTCGTGTAAGTGCTTATAAAGTGCATTTGTGTAGGATTCAGCAGTCGTAACTCTATTGTCCGTCTGCATGGCTGTCATGAAGTTTGCCACTTCTATCTTAAGAAGTGTGAAGTTGGTTTTGGAGAAGTTTTTTTTACGGTGGTTTCCCTAATTGGGGGTGGGATGTGGATGTCTAGGGTGATTAGCTTGTGGTCGGATCTGACCAACGAGGAATTGACCTCTGTTGTGGAACACCAGTTGCCCATGTTGGTAATGACCAGGTCTAGGATATTACTGCCCCTGGTGGGGGTGTGAATAAGTTGATCTAAGGCATTGGAATTTATGAATTCTAGAAAACGTTGAGCAAAAGAGTTGGTACATGAGTAGTTTTCCCAGTTAATGGTGGAGTAGTTTAAATCGCCCATTATTAGGGTGTTAGGTTGTACCCTAATACATTCCAGTGTATCAAGAAATGAGGAGTGGGAATCCTGGGGCATGGTGGGTGGTCTGTAGCAAGCTACAGTTTGGATTGTGGTCTTGCCCAGAGTTAGTTGCACTTGGATAATCTCGGATGCATTATGCTGTTCAACTAGCCTGGAGGTGTGGATATCCTTAATGAATATGGACACGCCTTCACCTTTAGTGCTTCGTTCTGGGTTAGGTGGCCGAAAGATATATGCAATGCTTGGCATAATTATACTGTGGAATGCTGATGTACCTGATGTTAATGTTTTACCTGATTTCTCCCAAATCATCTTCATCAAATTGTCTAGTACTTTCCTACACATGTGATCAAACCACTGTAACTTCTCTTTAACTTTCTCCACAATCAGAGGTACTGCAGCTTCTGCTCTGATATCTTTATTTCAGCATCTGTTCCTCAATGTGCATCCTGCTACTTGTCTCATGTTCTCCATCTCCATCACCTCCACCTTCCTCTATTGCACTGCCTTCACTACCCAGGTTTATGTGCTATACAGAATGTTGGTGGCACCACTGTTTTGCGCACCTTACTCTTTGGCTTGTTGAGTATTCGTCTAACATACATTTCCACTTATATTTTGTGTCATTTGGTTGCAGCATCTCTCATTCTAACTTAGTCTTACTTATTCAGACTTAACTTTTCTTAACCACACCTCCCAGATATTTGAAGTTGTTAACCTGTTCTGCTATTTTTCCTTCTGCCTCAATTTTTCAGCATCTTCTGATATTCATTTCTGATCATAACCTCATAACCACTATCTTGTCTGTAGTCCCAATGGAAAAAGTCAGAAGTACTAAATGTAACCAACTCTGTTGCTGATGACTGGTAGTTATAAAGGAAGACAATACACCAAGATAAAAACAAATGACATGGAAAAGGGCCACTATCATTTCATCAGACTACATAGGCATGCTAAGATATTCAAAAAAGACATTTTTTAAACTTTTTGAGGACATCCTTGCTGGTAAAACATTAACATCAGGTACTTCAGCATTCCACAGTATAATTATGCCAAGCCATGCATCTATCTCCAGTTTAACAGCATCCCAGATGGGTTGTAGTTGTATACAGTCCCACATTATATGATGTAACCTGACTTTTTTGCTGTGATAATCTGTATACTCGCTGAATAGACCAGCACAACAATGATTAATTTGCACAACAGTATGATAAATTTTATCCCAAAGCCTGAACCAAACAAGCTTGAGTCTTGGGGGGAGGATATCGCCTAGGGTAATTTACCTGAACTTTACCAAACAGTCAGCAGATATACCAATCTCTTGCTCTTAGTAGGCATAGTTGGGATTTACTCTGAGTTTTTATAAAGAAACTATAATATGGTACATGGATGTGTAAATATGGAGTGTGGAGAGTATCTAGCATTACTGACTTCCAAATGTTAATGCCTTCTGAATGAGTAAGGGGAAAGAATCTAGCACAGAGAATCATTATGAGTTTGGTAGAATTTCAACTAGGCAAGTCTAAGATGGCAAAACTTAGCATGTAGATCTTCTAACCAAGAAACCATACCCTCTCTCAGCATGTAATGTGCAAAATATGGGCCACTATGCCTGTACATCATAAACTCTCCAATGCAAAGCAAAGGATTACATAAAAGATACATTTGCCAACATCCCACTAAGTTTTAACTAACAATGCAACCTTAAATGATGAAAAATAGCATTACTCACACTTACTGAGGTCTGTCTCACAGTCCTGACCACCTAGCTTTTAGGAATAAAGAATGGGTAGCTCATCTGCAGATGTCCAGCCTGGCTAAAGCACCTAGCTGCCATCCTACATGCATTGTGATATCACTGACAATATAAGGTCAAATCCATAATGCCATCAGAGAAGTCAGTTTAATTTTCACATAATATTTTCATAAAGCAGGGAAATTATTAAACACAGAGTCATCATTTCAAAATCAGTCTTCTGTGATTATTGTGATAACATTTTCATCTATTTCTTCTACATGTTTTAAATTAGCTTCACCATAGTAATCCTACTTTATCATATCCATTACCTCTTTTATATTGGCTACTTCCATAAACCTCTACTCTTTATCCTGATCATCGCTACTCTTTTGCATTCTGTTAAGATATGTTTTACTGTTTTTCTTCTTCCTTTCATACTGTGCATTGTGTTTCTTCATACTGTTAGCACTTCATTAATCCTTTCATGAGTAGCTTGCCTAACAATAACCTCCAGAAGAAATCCTTACACTCATTAACATACTGAGATGTTTTTATTTGTTTCATTTCACTAGCTTTAATATTTATTATTTAATTTATCTCAAGGATCAATTAAATAAAACATTTCCATTATATTTTTATACTATTCCTTCCTGGACTTAAACGTCATACCAGTCTATTTGCCATTCCTTCATATTATCATAGTATTTCACACATTCTTCCTGTTCTGTCTGTCACTTTCTTTTGCCCCCTTTTTTTTTCCATAAATAAGCATAATACCAAGTACTCAAAATTTGCCCTACTACTGATTTTGTCCTACTCTTCTTCTGCTGTAATACCCAAAATAATTTTAAGGGGTGTAAAAAAATAACATTTGTTAACCCTACTCCCCTTTTTTATTTAAAATTTAATTGAGAACCACATATATCATAAAAATAAAGCTCTAATACTTATTTGGTAAAGTACATCTATCCAATATAATTTAACTTTCTTTGAAAAACAGAGTGTAAGAAATACACTTTCTTCTTAAAGATGAACTTTGCATTTTATATCATTTTATATCTTCTAACTCCTGAAGTTCCCCTTATTATGATGTTTCTCTGACACCTTCTTCCATGAAATTTATACTAAAAACCTTAGTTCCTTTCATAGTAAATAAATGCTACCTATTCTAATTATATCCCCCATACCATCTACCTTTGCCTTTATTAATATTTAATCCTACTTTATTTAATGCATCTATTAAACACTGTGTTATTTCAGTCACCCAGCTTTTGATCTCTAATTACTAAAATATTCAGTATAATTCATTACTGAAGGAATCTCAATGTTTTCTAAATATTGTACTTCATCTCCACTCTTTGCTTCCTTCACTCTTCCTACAACCCCATTCATTATTAATCTAAATTATATTGTGCTTTATTCCCTTCTCAGCTTAGATTCTCCACCATACCCATCTATTAATCATCGGCCTTATCCAGGAACAAGCACATGACCCCTTAATAATTGTGAGGACTTTCCACAGTATCTCATATTCTTTCAAGGTACACTATATACCTTCATGTGCCATATTAGTATTAGCTTTATGAATATCACATACCAGAACGTTGTTCTGCACTTTTCAATTCAAATACCTTTAAGTGCTTGTTTAACTATCACTAACAGCTGTCTAACATTCCTTCCCTTTTCTCTATATACTCCATCTCATACTACTTCTCTTAATATTTTTGCAAACGTTTCTTGTCGAATTCTCATCATAATTGTGTAGTCTACGTTTAATAAAACTATAGGTCTCCAGTTCTCTAACTTCATCTTATCATTTTTTCCAAAGTAACATTATTATTCCCACACAAATATTTTCATCCTGCAATCCATCAGTCATTAAGTATACTTAGCAAATATTTATTTTACTATTTTGATAACTTTTCATAAAATTCTTATTCAATGCCAACTTCTCCTTGCACAGTATCTGACTTCCCCTTATTTATTAATTTTTCAACTCTAATGACTGAATCCTCACTGTAACTATTTTATAAGTGCTGCACCTATCTTCTTTATGCCCCATTTCATTTCTTCATTTAATTTTATCTTTATATATATCTTCTAAACAGCTCTCTACATCTCCCAGTATTCCATCCCTTGCTCATATTTTATTTCCTTTATCATCTTCCACCTTCCATATTATATCTTTATTCTATTGTATTGCTTTTCCTAGACAATTATTCATCTCTTCTCTATTGCTTTTCACCCAAAACCTATGTAGAATTAAAGCATTGTGTATTTTGTTCAAATTAATTACATACATTTATGTCAGTATATTATATTGTATCCTTTCCATTCATCCACTGCCATGTCATATTCTTAACATTTTCAGGTAAAGATATTGCATTAATTTTGGGTCTGATGTAAATTGTGTTGGCTTCATATCACTTCATAGTCTTTGAAAAAGAGCATTATAGACAAATAAAGTGTTGCAATGGGTTCAAATTGCCCACCCAGTTTTGCAAACGTGGTAATGGCTACATGAGAAAATGTATTTGGAACTCTTCTTTTTCATCTTATTGGTTTGTGTATGTAAGTTTTTTGGATGACATTTGCATTTTTGTCAAAATAAGGGGACCAAAAGCAGTGAATTTATGAATTATATAAATTTATCAACATAATTTTTTTGATTGCACATGCTTTAGTGCAAAGGATAGTATTAACGTTTTAGGTATGACCATTAAGTGCAATTCAGGATTTTCTTCAAATATATTCTGAAAAATGACTTTTTCTGAATCATACCTAACATTATAAAAATTACCACTGCGTTAGACAGAAAATAGATTTAGTTGAAGAACATCTAGTGCAGGTGGCACACATGATATCAGATAAAAAAAAACGTCTTGGTTGAAAAAGAAAAAGAATTCTAAAGTTTTTGCAAAGAGGCTACCACAAAAGAAATAGAAAACAATGTAACTAGGAGATGGGGTACAAAATATATCTTATTACTGAGAAATAAATAAGTTGTTTGAGGGAAATGATGTAAATATTAATAATAACATTTCTTTTGAGAGATTGCTATGGGATATAATATTGATTCATGTTTGATTAAAGTAAATGTGAGAAGAAAGTGGAATATTTTAAAGTCAGCGATGATTTACAACAACTGTTGGCTGAGAAACCATTATTTATTTATTTATTTATTTATTTATTAACAAGACAGGAAAAAAAATCTGAAAAATGTATTTGAACATCCTTCTAATTTGAGAAATGATGATAATATTAAGGGAGTATTAGGAAATGAGGTATGTATAAACAATGCCAGTATATGTGGACAGAAAATATTTCAGAAATTAATAAGTACTATCGTAAACTGCTTTGACAGCAGGGTCATCGTAGTTTGACAGAATTGCTATATATATAGCTGTTAGATATGCTAATACACATTTTGTTCTATTATGATATTACAAGGAACAATAAAAACAATCCTCTTTATAGGCATTTTGAAATATGTTCATCTAATACAAAATTTTATTTTGGTATTTTAGAAAGGATTCCCTACAACCTGAGAGGTGGGCCATGAGAGTTAAAACCTGAATACAGAGAACATGTATAGCAGTTAAGTCTAAATGCCAAGACACCAACAGATTTAAATGACAATGTCTCAATCAGTTCTGTTTTGAAATTAAGAGAGGCCAAGTTATAGACAGTTTTAGTATGTGTAATATTATTATTTTCCTTTTATTATGATTATTAATGTTTAATACTTGTACAATTACATGCTTTTTAGTTAATAATATCAAAAATTTTAATATGTGTAATGTTATTCTATATTATTCGTGAATATTAATGAGTTTCAATAGAACTTAATATTTTATAATTGAGCAATGCTTTCAGTATGTTGGTATTTAGATGCAATTTTTGATTGTTTATTTTTTACATACATAATTACATTTTTAAATGTTCTAAATGAATATTTAGTATCACAGTTTAATGTTTCTCTTTAGTGAGTCATATGATAAAGATTGATATAAAAGAAGTTAAACATAAAACATCAGTAGTCCTTGCAAGAAATAAGCAACTGGATGTCAGTGCTAAACTCTTTTTTTGTTTGTTTTATTTTAGTAGTGTGAAATATTAAATGTATTTATTCATACATCATTGGTGGAACTTTGGTTTTATTTCTAAGCTAGTGAAAGTTGCACCAATAGATGTATTTTCTGTTGTTTTAAGTTTTCTGCTCAGTATGCCTAATAAGAGTGCTCATAGATTTTTCATCATATCTTTTCTACAGACACATCATTCTTTCTCTAACTCCAGATAAACTATCATGTATTTTACTTTATAATTAACCTACCTACCTTTTCAGTTCTTATCAAATGCCCCCTTTTCTTTTGTGTTTCTCAAATAGCAATTATTTTTCTTTCTTTAGGACTTTCATAGAAGCATACCTGAATTAATCTTTTAATTCCTTTGCCTTCTCTTATTATTATGTCCTCTCTGAATTCTCTCCACACTGCCTTACGATCAGAATATCTTACCTTCATACTCCTCCCATGCCTTTGCTCCATACTAAGACATATATCTCTTTTTTGAATTCCCCATCCTGTAAGCTCCTCTCCCATTTTAGTCTGAAAATTGTGTATTATGTTTTTTTACATATTTTTACCTCCCCACTAGGCCTCTTCCCCTCTTATGTCACAGTTAAAACCTTCTACTAAAATAACATCTGTATTTTTCCTACATGTTTCCAATTCTCTAAACATCTCCTTTCTCTCTCTCTCTCTCTGTCTCTTTCTCTTAAAGCTATGCTAACATAAATTGCTATAATTCTCACAATCTCAGCTTTAGGAAAACAGTCTGTTACTGTCATCCTCCCCTTTCTTCCAATATTATATTGCACACTGTGATTTCAGAAGCTGACATCATGACTGCAATACCTAAACACTTATTGTCACCCATAGTCCACACAATTTCCCTGCACAGTGTTGCCTAAACATATCCATTTTCTCCTTCATCAAAAAATCAGGAATCCAACAAACATAGTACATCTTTCTGATTAGATTTGCATCAATCTAATACATGGAATCTTTTAATGCTATTCTTAATGTTCCAATTTGCAGGTAATATTGAAAAGTTACACCAGCAACAGCAACAGTAGCAAAAGCAACCAATAAACAGCACCCACAAAGGCCAGATGATCCACCAATTTAAAACATTGTTTCAATATACATCCATTAGTGCCTCAGCTATACAGCCTTCCAGGAGTAAAATACTTACATAAAAGCTGCACCTTAAAAAGTATATCAAATGAAAACACCTAAAACAATTATCCAATCACATTAAAAAAAATCAGTTCCATTCAGTATTCAGTGCATGAGGAATTCAAGTGCCATATTTTAAAATGAAAACAGATTCTTTATACAACAGCTTATTTTTTTACATCAATATTCTCATAACAATTAATATGAACCTGTCCCAACACAGTACCCTGTAGTCCCCCCCACACACTTCACTATTGTGATATAATTTAAAATGTAATGCAACTGGACTATCTTGAAAAGTTGCCCCTTGACCTTTTTTGTGTCCTTTTTCTTTAAAAATATATTTTTTTATTTTTACTCTGCCACCCACTGATGCAGCGTCTCCTTCATTATCCTTCCCTTTACTTTGTAATAAATCATACTTTCTAGATTGTTCTTTGTTTGTGATAATTATTCAGCTTTACTTTCCTTACTTGTACAAAATACTTCTCTCCTCCCTCTTCCTCAAGGTGCTCTACAGTTACCATTTTTCCTCATGTTCTAGTATTTCCATATTCCACTGTGCAGTCAGTTGTGAAACAGCTTCATATTCCTCAAATCTAGAAAGCTTTTCTCCCTCCCCTTTCTTTGGCTTGTTCTTCAGTTAACACTGTTTGTTCCTCATTTTCTAATACTTCACTATTTTGCTGTGAGCTCAGTAGTAAAACACTTTCTTCCTTATTTTTTAATATTCCACACAGTCAAACCACAGATGTTCTATTGTCAGACATTTTGATCACAACATTTTCTCATTTTGCTAAATGGTTTAACTTTTCCATACTGACTACATCTTATTTTAGTGCAATTCTTAATTAAATGATCTACATTCCCACATAAATAACATATTTGGGTCTCCCATGTACCACACAGTCCCTCATATACCATCAATGTTTGTATTACAAGGCACATGTTTATTATACTTATTCATGTCCATTATAGTAACCCAGACTTCCAATATACCACTCCATGTCCCGCAGGCATCATAAACATTTGTAATAAAATGAACATTTTGTACCATGTCAGTAAAAGACTGTCTAATATCACGTTCACTAATGATACCTGTCCTGGACTGTAAATGCATTTTTAATAACATTCTATGTTCAAGATATACTTCTTCCATGAGTATTCAGTCTTTTCATCATATACATTAAAGACTTTCAAAGGTTACATTGCAACAAAATGCTATTTTCCCAGTTGTATAATACATCTTACTTCAGAAACTGAAAAACCCAAAGGGGAAAAACTTATTAACAACCAGAAATAACAGAAGATAAAAGAGTAGATAGCTGTAAAACATTTTGTTAACAAACAATAAAAACAACAGTTAAGACATCAGTCAACAGAAGACACTATCCCAAAGGTGCCTGATGGTGCTGCAACTTAAAAGTAAACTTCTAATCTCTTGTTCACATTTATTTACTAACAGTGGGGGGAACCAAATTCTTGTTGAAAGGAAGCAACTCTAATGCAAATATTCTGAAAGTGGAATATCAGTCATCCCACTTAATCTGGAAAACAACTCTCCAGAGAGCCCATTTCAATAAAGCCTTTTCACTAAAATTACTGTCCCTTTCTATATACTCCAAGTCACAGATGTGCATCAACCTTTTCAAATCCTATTTATATGGTGGACCTTTCTTTTTCCATATTCTAGTTATCGCCTTCTTCCCAGTTACCAACAATATGTTTAACAAGTCCCCGTGTGATTTTTCCAACTGTATCTCTATATTCAGCCCAATCTAAAAAGGAGGAACGAAAGAATAATCTTGCTAGGCCAAAGCCTCAGATATCTATTGGATTTCTGCCTTAAGCTAATCAAACTCCCAACAATCCCAGAAAAAGATGGTTCCAGTCTCCCAAACTATTCACCTCACATCTTCCACATAGTGAACAGGTATTTGGGAAGAGAAGAGATAGCCTGGAAGGGGGTATAACAATTAGACACAACCACTCAAAGAAATCAAAATCACCTAGACCTTGTAGCATATCCACAAAGTAGAAGCATTTTTTGCTAAAGATCCTCAGGAATTTGAACAACTAACTCTGTTCCCAATTGAAATCTGTATTTAGAGGTGGCCTGCACTCTGTTCCCAATACTAAACTTATACTATATAGGAATCCTCCCCACTTGAATGAGGGTAGCTCTTCTCTTAGATCAACCACCCATTACACTCACATTTGTCAATCCTTCCTAGAGCATTTGTATAGGTGCATTTTCTTTAATTTGTTTGCCAGAATAAAAATTTGTTTCCCCAACTGCTCAAGGCCAAAATGTACCTCATTCTCTCAGTAACTCATCACATGGTCACCAGTTAAAAGGTAAAACCAAAACCTAAAATTTGAATGATTATTAACAAACCATAGCACATGAGGGTGGCAAATATCACATCACTATGTGCACCCCGTGGGTGTCAAATCCTCAATCCAGTGCACAGTTCTGGTTTCTGTAAACAGAGAGCATGTCAAACTTAACATTTACAAAATTGGCCCATCCTTGTGGTGTTGAGATGACCCAGAACAAGTTCAAAGTTTTCGATAAAAGTCCAAGAATCCACCCATAAGCCCAATTAAAACAGGTTTCTATGAAGTTAAATAACCTGGATGTAATAAATCCCTACAGCATTTTAAGCCTCACTGCCCAAATAATAAAGTTTGAAGATGACAAGAGCAATCATACCTTGACAAGAAGTAAGTGTGACTAAATCTTGGAGCAGTTAAGGTTTGTTTCCACCCCAAACACAGTTATCATTCTCTTCCAGATAACCAAAAACCCTTCTCATGGGGCTGGGGCATCCCTTGAGATGCATAAAGCTCCTAACATAATTGATACTTCAAACAATATTGCCACATTAACAACACCACTAAGTCATCTAGTCAACTTTTTGTCAAACCTAAGAATACAGTACAATACAATAAGATGGTATTGTTTGCAACTGGATGTAAAGCCAGTGTGTTTTTTGATTGGCTGGTGTGCTCCAGTTTGTTGTTTAGTGTGTCTGCAGATGTCATTGTTTTACTCTTCTCAGCTGCAACTACCTGAGGATGGACATCTGAGAACACCTAATCAGACTTGTTCTCAGAGCCAAACCCAACTACATCCGTGAAGTACAGGTTTCTGTTTAATATTAATTAGATTGTGTTAGTGCCGATGCAGTTTTAAATACTCTGCTGTATTTTTGTGCTGTACTGGATTTCTGAATTTAGAAATGGTTTAACAAGTTTTTTTCCTGGTGACAGAATGGGGTGCTGCTATTATTCTGTGTGACATTTTCAACTGGTTGTAGAGGTTGTATGGTATTTGACTATCCTGTGCACTCTGGTTTATTGTTTAGACTTAGTGTGTTTCTGAGCATTATTGCTTAGCTGTTACTACAGAGGACGCCTGACAATACCTAATCAGACTTGACCTCTGAGCTAAACCCCATTGCATGGGGAAACACGTTTCTGTTTGCATTTAAATTAGAGTGGGATAGTACTGATTTTAAATACTCTACTGCATTTCTGTGCTGTGGTGGATTTCTACATTTAGAACTGGTTTAGCAAGGTATCTCCAGGTAGAAGAAGGGGGTGCTGCTATTGTTCTGGGGGAAATCTGCTACTTGTTGCTAAGGCAGATTACTCTTTTGAGTAACCTGCATGCTCTGGTGTGTTGTTTTCTTATTTAAGCTCAGTAGGGCTAATGATATTGCTGCTCTACTCTGCTAGGCTGTGACTACATGAGGATATCTGAGGATAATTAATCAGACATGACCTAAGAACCAAACCCCACTACATCCTGAAAGTGCTGCATATTCTGCAGCAGGCTTGTGCAATGCTGAGAACTACTTACAACAGTTTGAAGAGTTGCACCATCTGGCTGTGTAAAAAGAGCACCATGAAGTGTTGTCACCGCTAACACTTACTAGATGCTGTACTAAGAAGACAACAGTGTCAAACTGGGCATGTCTGCAGACTTCTGTGCTTGCCTGAGTGCAGCTGCGGACAATTGCAGACACACAGGCTCAGTTCTGTGCACCTAAGAGCACTTGAAGAGAGCCACATTACTCAGGACTGAGCTTCCTTTTGCTGTAGGTGTATTGTTTATTGCCTGTCCACTACTTTGTCAGCTGTGGGCAGTCTGAACCTTATTCTAATCATTGCTGTGATCTGTAAATTTGCACTAAAACTGTGACTTTGGCAACTGTGCCAACTTATTTATCAAGAAACTTGTATTTACAAAGTTGCCTTCACTGTCTTTTGCACTCACAATTTGCTGCCTGCTGCAGGCATTCTGGTCCTGAGTCCAGTTCTAGCTGTAGACCACTGACTGGCTTATCATTATAGTAAGCTGTTGTTGTAGCACCCAAGTCAAATCATTTGTACTAAGAGTTGGTTGTGGCACCGAACTATGTTTTTAGCTGCTGTATCGCAGATCTGTCAGTTGTTACTATACTATTTACTGACTTTCATCCCCTTCATTTTTATACTGTATGTATATAACTGTAACTCTGGTACTTTGTCTCAGTGTTCATCCTAGTGTTCTAGTATATAGGTCCTGTTTTCAAATTCCCTTCATTATCACTCATTAATACTCCATGTTTTGCCAGGCAGTAAATATAAAACAAGTTACAGTTTTAAAAAGTTTGTTAACAGCCTGATAGTAATAGGAATGTTGAGGCAATGCAAGGACTGCTTCTTGCTCACTGACAACTGTTTGATTCTTCATGTAGAAGATTCCCTATCTGAGAGCTATAAGTATTTACTGCCCTTGGAGGCCATCCTCTCTTCAAAGACTTCAAACCATGTTGTCAGTACTTACACCCTCCTGTCACAGCCATGCCCACCATGTCCTAGCCAAGAAATAAGCCTTCTTACACCAAGGCATAGCTCTCAAACTCTTAGCAAAACTAATCTGGACAAAGCCAAAAATAATGGGGGGACAAAGCACCAAAAATAGGGCCGATTTTAAACATCGGTCTTATAAACTTAGAACATTGCTGAAATAAAAGGACTTGTGTTACCATGCATTTTCTGAAGGATATGAAGTCCGAAACTCAAATGTCTGTCATTATTTAGTGAATTTAATCCTCACTGATTTGCCACAAAAATCCAGAAAAAACACACATTTTATAAGGAACAGACCAGAAATATGAGATAAAAATCTGGACATTCTGCAAAAATCTGGACAGTTGAGAGGTATGTCTGAGGTATTTAAAAAGTCCCCGCCTAGGCAACAAAGCCCCCCTAGACAAATGTTTCTTATACAGACAGTCAGTATTACAATAATAGGCAAACAACATACACAGAAAACACATCTTCAAAAAGGGGACACGATTGCCAGGCCAAATCTGGTAGCATCTTAGTCATAGGTGACTCCATAGTCATACATACAGATGTACCACTTACTAGGCTGAACAAAGACAAAGTGACTGTTGGCTGCCTCTCAGGTGCCAGGAACCTCATGTCACTAGAGCCCTCAAGTCCCTTCACCCTAAGTAAACATATGACATGGTCATTGTGCGTCTGGTGGTGAATGACTTGAGAAATACCTCTTTGGATCATATGAAGGCAGGTATTATGGAGCTCTCAGAATATGCATCTCAAACTGGTGTGGAACTAGTAGTGAGTAGGATCCCACCATTGCCAGACATGACACCGCAAGACAAACTAAAGATAACTGACTTCATTTATTGGTTTAGCTACTACTATCATCTTAAAGGAACCCCCAGACCACCTTAAAGTGCTCTCTCTTTTCTATTTCCTACATACTCTTAAGAGGTGACCCCTGTGTTCCCTACAGAGCCTTAAAAGATCCAGTTCTGTGCAATGTCCTGCACATCTGCAAAGCTAATAACATCCTAAACACCCACTCAAGAGATGTTAACTTCCACTGAAACATAAATAGTGTCTGCTGGTGAGATAGATACATATCCCAGAGAATCCCTCTTTAACGGAATAGACGTCCTTTGGATATAAAGCAAAGTAGCTCTCTCTGACCTTCTTTACATGTAACCTGAATGAATGGATGGGCAATCTTAAATACACCCTAGGGCTGGCCCCTCAAATAATCACTAAAAGGGGTTGAAACAAGGTATAAGTCAGTTATGTCAGTGGGTGCCTACGATTTGGAATATTGTGCCTTGGCTACTAAAGGTCCTCTGGATCACCAGCCACGTATTAACATATGAACCTGAAACCAAACTTTTCAGACAAAAAACTATATGCAATACAACAGCACATAGCATCACAATATGTAGTACATATAATAAAATAATTTCAAAAATACTCCCAAGGAGAGGGCAACTCGCCTCTTTTTAGGATGGAGGATGGTAGAGGTAAAAAGCATAGTCTGAAGGGGTGCATCTTAGAGATTTGGACCTTCCTCTACAGTGGTAATAAAGCAAATAAAAGAAAAAGAAAAAAATTGAGAATGCCTCTGCTACCTGCTGACACCACACCCAAATACACCTGTAGCAAACACCATGAAAAGTTACCAAGTGACAAAGTCCTTATTCAAGAAAAAGTGAAGTATCCTTCATGTTATTAAATGACAAGTAAATATGCAATTTGCAAAAATGCATATCAAATAAAATATTCTTCAGAGCATTTCATAGGAGATTCCAAGAGCTAAGCTAGAAAGCTTTCTACTGTAACATCTTTCCAGAAAGAAAAATCCTTGTAATTACATACAATGTCATGGATAATCCAGTGCATGTATATTTCAATTAAATAAGTACCACAAATGCATAATATCACTCAACCCAAAATAATCATGGCAACAGACCTATAAATAAAAAAATAGCAACTTTGCATAGCAGGCCCGTAGACGTATCCACATGTTAAAGGGTTTAGAAAAAGAAATTCAGCATCTCTAATGAATGAAGTCCAGAATCAACCCCATGCGTGGACTGCACTGTAACCAGTGACAATCTCCAGTCACAGTCAATGTCAAACAATTGAATATTCTCTTCCAGCAACAATAAAAAAATAACTGCTATTAAGATAATCAAAAGATGGGCCCCTCAATTACCCCAAAGACAACAGACTTGGCCCATGTCACACAGTCAGTCCAATAATACAATCCATACAAATCATACCAGTGTCTTAAAATCTCAAACAAAATCTACATACAGACAAAGAAATTCATTAGTTGTTAATGTAGTGGACTTAGCTGCCTCTGAAGTTGCTCAATGTCTTATTTATGTTAATCTCCTGGATAACAGAAATTGCTTGATGGCTTTCTTCAGTTGCTTCTGGAGTGATGACTACAATTTTCTTCTCAACAGCCTATAGAAAAGCTTGGAAAAGCCTTTCTCTGTCCCACATATTTTGATCTTGTCTTTCACTAGCACCATAAAAGAAGTGACCCCACCAGACAGAAAAAAAGAAACCTTTGAAAGTTGTAGGATACAGCTCAAACCTCCAGTGATTCTGCCTGCAGTTCCCCATGGCTGGGGCAAATGCAGCTCTCCTCCTTCGGGTTTCACCACAAAATTATCACAGTAGACATGGTTGTTTTTAATCTGCAATCTCTTCTCTGGTTATCAGAAGGCAGTTAGTATCCTGTCTTTTAGAATGTTCATGGCCAGTCTCACTGAGATTGGAAGAAGCATTCTGGTCCACAGCCCAAGATGGAAAAACAACCAGTAAGCCTTTTCAATACTTATCTCTCCAGTAAGAATACAGCTGCATTCAGCCAGCACTACACAGCAGGCTCTAGTTTCCTTGTTCTGAGGTATACCAGGGAAGTGACATTCTTCCTCCAGCTTCTGTCCTCCGTATCATTCATCAGAGCCACCATTAGATCCATGTGGGCCACGGCATCCAAAAACATGGCAGTCTATGCAAAAATTAAAGAATTATTCCTCCTGCATATCCATATATAAGGTCAATGTCCCTCCCAACTCAATAAATCTCTTATCCACTTTGTCCATATACGTAGACAGAGGATTGCTGATTTATGTAGTTCAGTCATTTTCTGATCCAATGCAGTGTTAGCTAGTGAATCCTGAGTCTCCACAGATGAAGGCAAACCTTAGGAAAAAGAAGAAGCCATCATAACATATAGTGGAGCTCACCCAAGGTAAGTGGAAGCTGTGTTGGAAATGATCCCTTTACCTTTCTTGTCTGAACATGGTTTCCCAACATAAGATATTAAAGACACTCATCTCTATGATTCCTAGCAGGCAGTCTCACAGGAATAATTTTCCCACCATAAGCTATTAAGGACACTCATCTCTATGACATCTAGCAGGCAGTCTCACAGGAATAACTCAAGCACACCTGTCTTCTAGTAAATCAGCCACTGTAGATATGAAAAATAGGGGTGAGCCATTAAGAGTAAACTTACTCAGCTTCCATCTTAACTGGACATACTACACCAAAGGAAGCTTTAACAAGGAAACAGCTTTTTATAATACTGATATATATGGAATCATGAATTTATGCTAGTACATAATAATAGATGGTAATAGTGCCTAACATTTTTGTTTTATTTACTTTGCTTTTATTTGTTTTTGTTTACTGGGTTCGTTTGGCTGAGTTTAATCAAAAAACCCTTTTCAGTAGAAGCCCGGAGAGAAAAGTTCCAGTCATACTATAAACATCTTTAACAGACATTCAGTAATATACATGAACAGCTATTAAGAAATATACACTAACAATGACACGTGTTTGCTAATTAGATTACATTCATATGAAATAAAGGCAATTATTTCAATATAAAAGCTACTTATGCATTAGCAGATGCTGAACATTGAGCATTTGAAGAGGTGTATTAATGAGGTTATCAAATAGATAAAAGATCAAATGATTAGTCTTAGAAACTCAAGAAAATAGAGGTGAGGGAAGGAACTACGTAGATGATAAAATATCAATACTGTAGTTAAGAGGTATAGTATATAACAGGTTCATATATGATTATAGTATAAATGTGAGGGTAAGCAGTGTCACAAAACTATATATGTGTGGCTGGTAGATGCTAGTAAAGCTAATGATATGGCAAGCTAAAGATAAACGTGACATTTATCCTGGAGATATGCAGGAGCAGAACAATTGATCTGACAGGTGACATTTTAGATGTATTTTAAATAAGTTTGCATTCTGAATGGAAGTGGATGAGTGGGATGTGGTTCCATAGTCTAGCTATGCTATTTGAATATGTACTCACCTGCAGTATTAGATGATCTAGTTATGGCGATTAGTGATTGAAGGTCAGTGAAGACTGGGGCAGCACAGTGGAGAGATGTCAGTATGAAGCAGAGGCTATGTGCCTTCTGTGTTGGTGAAGTATAATGTACTTATTTTTATTGATTTTTTTTAACCATGTGTGACACACTGTGGTTGAATTTCACCTTGTCATCTATGATGACAGCAGTAATTTTGTGTAGTTTACTTGTTCTGGCATTGTTGCTGGCAGAGATGATAGTACTGCTGTTTTGGTAGAAAAATGTTTTGCGGTAAAGAACAATAATTTAATTTTTTCTAGGGTTTAATAGCAGCTGTGAATTATTTAGTCATGCTTAAACTGAAGTTTTGTTGTGTAAGATCTTGGAGTTCCAAGAAAGATTTGGCAGAGCAGATTAGAGGCAAGTCATCACTGTATTGAACTAAAGTAGCACTTTTTATAACATTGTAGAGGTCATTTATGAATATGTTGGAATGCATGGGGCCTAGTATAGGCCTTGTGGGACACTAACAGTTTATCAACACCCAGAAGAGTTTTAATTATCAGTGTGTATGTTCAGACTGGTTGAATAATAGACTTTCTTATCTTTTGTGATGTTATTTTTTTTAGGTTTCTTAGTTCTATATACTAGTAAAGTGGGAGGTATTTCATATTTTGTCCAGTCCTTCCATGTCCTTTGTTTGTCTCATGAGTTATGTAGTTGCTAAGGATAGCCGTGAGGCAGGGTTGACATTGACTCTTTTTATTCTGAGGGGGGCTAGTGTGTTTCGAACACCTAGGATAATTTTATTGAACTCAGGGAAGGCATCATCTATGGAGGCTTTAATGATTTCCAGTTAAAGAGCTATAGTGTATTAAAGTGTATTAAGTGTCTTCATGAAAAGTATTAATCTTCCTTACCAGACTGTAATGGTGTTGTGGGTTGTGGCTTTGGGACCTTATGGTATAGATTGTAAGTGATCTCACTTATTTGGAGAGGATGTTATGATCCAGTCATGAGTTAATTGTCTGGCTGTGGCTTTGCTATATCTAGTCATTGTGGTATAAGTTAGGTGAACCTATACAGATGTGAATTATTGGTTGGATTTTCAGACTGTATGGTTTTCTAATCTATATTTACATCACACAGTATTAGGGTTTCATGAAGGATTTTTGAGGAGCTCTAGAAGAGGATATCTTCCAGTGTTTTAGCATTGTTAGCTGGGGTATGTATCTTATTACATGTATGTCAAATGTATATCAAATGTAATCATTTTGTCTAAAGTTAACCTATTTTCCATAGAAAATAATAACTTATTCCATTTGTCATCATTTTAATAGTGCCTAAAATCATTTTATCATGAAGAGTTGCTATTTAAAATTATTATTGTATGTTAATGTCATACTAACAAATAAATGGCGTCAGGTCTACAACTAAGGGGCCAAATTAGACACAACCAAGATTAAAACTGATGCTTGTAATACCCCACCAAGACTGTGCTCTACAATGCACTGACTAGCCATGTTATACACTAGATATCACCTATCCATATAATACAGCTGTGAAGGCAGGGCACAGTAGTCATCATATCCATGAGTCGGGAGGTGGCACAGTCACAGGAATCAGTAATGGGCACAAAGGTCAGGTAGGGTTATTAAATATGTGGATGGGAGTGTCCCATATCATCTGGGGTTTGAGGAACTGGGAATACTGTGATAGTAGAAGCAGTGAGTGGTGATAAGGAAGCATTCTCCAGCAAAACAGTGTATGTATTCAGAATGTGTGCCAGGGAACACAGCTCCTGTTCATGTGGGTGCACAGTGAGTATGTATGTGTTTCACCCAGAGATAGGAAGAATGAAGATGATGTATCTCCCCACCCATGACTGCATCCTTTCTGAGGTCTGGATCTGGCAAGGATTATACTGTAGCATGAGACTGTAACCATACCTCTCAACCTCTTAGCACAAGAAATATGGACAAAGCCTGACATAAAAGGGGGACAAAGGCACAGAAATAAGGACACATTTCAAATATTGCTCTTATAAACTTAGAAAGTTGCTATAATGACATAATTTGTGTTACAATGCATTTTTATGAAGGATATGAAGTCTGAAACTCAAATGCATGTCATTATTTAGTGACTTTAATCCTTAAATCATTCCAGTGATTTGTCAAAAAACCCACAATTTTTATGAGGAACAGACCAAAAATATGAGGGGAAAATCTGAACAGTCTGCAAAAATCTGTACAGTTGAGAGGTATGACTGTGACCTCCTGTCTATGGCCTGTGTCCACCCACTGCATACAGCATGTCCCTGTAGACATCCATGCTGTGCTTCACCAGACACCCTTTTGGTAGATGCAGTGAATGAGGTAACAAACATGAAACATGACCTGCCCAACCTAAGGCATGTACCAAAAGTAGAGGCAGAAGATAATCAGCCATGGAAATGCCACCTGCCCAGCAGTGGAGGCAACCAAGTGCCTGTCTATCAAGCCAGTGAGGTAGCCCATGTGTAAAAAGCCCTCGTACCTTGTCATGCAGGCCACATGGCATAACTATCAGCTCAGCCATGGCAATGGTGGCATCTACCTATCTGTTGTGTAATGTCTGTTGTGACACTCATCCTAGGCAATGACTGGGAGGCATGTTGGTGATGGTCCCCAGTTCACTGCTTCCTATCTGTCCCATCACATTACAGTTGCAATATTATCTACTGCAGGTAAAGAGGAAAGGGGATGACCATGCCACCTGAGTAGGTCTGCTAAACATGATCTGCCCTTTTACAGGCTCAAGTGATGTGGAGGCAGGTACAACAGGCAACAGAGCTGTATTACTGGATGTGGGTAGCAATGTACCCTCACAGTCACCATTACCAGTGGTGGCACTGTATCCTCTGACTGAACTACTATAACGCCACCATCACCAGTGGTGTTTGACACAACACAGATATTAGGTAGGCCCTCTTCCAAGGTAAAAAACTCTATAACTACAGCAAGTGTGAAAGGAGACAAACACCTGTGACATTATAAATATGCGTCTATCAAACAACCCTGTGATACACCTACATGACAAATTACTGGTATGCAAAGAATGTAAATAGGTATACCTTGTGTAGTATGCCATTACCTCTGCATCTCAGATGTCACTGTAGAGGAGAAATAACAATGCTTGGCTTACATGAGCTTATGGCAGATGCATGTCCCTAAACCATATTACTGACATGAGGTAATACTAACTTGCTACACCACAAACAGAAAAAGAGGAAGGTGCATCTAGGCCTCTGCCAAGTGTAAATATCCATTATTTTTCCCTAGAGTAATAATAAGAACTCTGACATATCATTCAGGATCATCTGTGATGGGGGAACCCTATTTATGACCATAATCTAATGCCCAAAAGGCATTGGCCTTCTGCTAGGAATGCAGAATTACTAAAAACATGACTTGTTGCATTTCATGAATCAACTGCTGTTTACATACTTGTACTCTGAGCCCAATGGCTTTACACTGAGCTACAGCTGTTTCCGGAATCCCACCTGTTCTTGTGTATTAAAAGAAGATGAAATAAAAGTAGCACAGTGAGCAGCGTGAGTAGGTTGCTTCTTCATCTGCTTTTTACTGGATGGGCAAACTGTGAAATTATTGTTTAAAATGTACTGGGTACTACTGTCTCTGTCTACTAACCTTCTAAAATAACAAAAAAAAAGAAACAACACTGCAAGTGTGAAATAAGTAATGAGTATGCATTAAGTATATGAACATTTTCCTTTGTAATTAATGAGATTTAGATACATTAAACTTCCAAGCTTCTCAAAATGTTGAATATTTATAGAGGCTACATGTCTTATGTACATACACACTGTTCCCCTACAGAAGACCGACAGCTCACAACACCGACACCCACATCGGCGACACCAAAAGCCCGACAAACAAAATACTGACAATAACATTTCCTTTTTTCTGCTAGCAGGGGGGGGCTATGCCTCCCTGCACCCCCCATGGGGACTATGACCCCCCCCCCGTAACTTTAATATACCAACTCCGAGATCGTACTACAGTGCAGGAATGGAAATATTTCCATTCCGCACTATGGAGACTTACTGTTTCCCCATTGTCGGTATTTTGTGTGTCGGGCTTTTGGTGTCAGCGATGTAGGTGTTGGTGTTGTGAGCTGTCGGTCTTCTGTAGGGGACCCACACACACACACACACACACACACACACACACACACACACACACACACACACACGCACACACACACACACACACACACACACACACACACACACACACACACACACACACACACATACACACACACACACACCGAGTATCCAAATCAATATAAGTACCATAAAGCCAGTGCAGCTCCATTTTATTTTTCATAGACTGGGGATTCCAGCAGATCTTGGTTTCACCTGAAAGACTTTCTCAATGTAGATCTGATGAATTATTGCACCCAGTGATCTTAAATAACAAACTACTTGATCATATGACATATTAGATGATTGATTGATCACAGCTGGTTGACAAATGCAGATGGTCAACAAACAATGCTATCAAAAAATTAATTGTAATAATAATTTTATATATGTATTCAAGGATTCTGAATATGTATACTGATGAACACAACCTTAAAAATAAAAGAAAAATATTCTACAAAGACCCAAATTATTCCTATAAACAAATCCAGCCACACAAAAGTGAAATTGAAGTGATGTAACATTCTGAAGTTCCCCCAAATAAATAACTTAAGAGCAAGTACCTGACCATGCATTGCATACATATTTTAAATAAATTCTGTTGTTATAGAGGTTTTCTTTACATATCAAGAAATGTTATAATCAGTTGTTAGAAAATTAAAATTGATCATTTAAACCTAGTGGGAACATAGCACTTAAATTATAGTTCTGGGAAACATAAGAGGGTAACCAGTGATTTTCTCTAGCCATAGAAATGTATATTTTGCTGTAATATAAGATAAAGTAAGATGATAAAGAGCACTTTGCTCCTTCCTATAATTAATGTCACTCATATATGTAAATATTAGTCATTTCCAGGGACAGAAATTCTGTCCAACATAAAATGTTCCACAAATGCATACATCTAGGACTGACTTTCAAAGCATCTTCAGATCCAGCCCTTATAGGCCTCTTGCACATAACAAAGGGCATTATAAACACCAGATTAAGGGGCCTAAACCTCTTCTGTAACATAAATAAGACATGTCTGAGGGACAGATATGTCTCTCAGAGACTACCCATTTTCCGCAAAAGGTTTCCCATCCATGTGAAACAGAGTTCCCCCTGCACTCAGTCAAGTTCAACTTGGATCAGTGGATGGGCAATCATAAATGTATCAGTGATCTGCCACTTATGTCCCTATGAGAAAGAGGAAGCCACTAAATGCTCAGTTGCCCACACCTAAGCAATAGCCCCCAAAAAATGATTGGTTTCAATATATATACACTTAAAAAAGGCCTTTATGGTTGTTGGCTTATTTTCTACCCATGAAGCAATGTACCTAAGAAAACATGGATTTCTCATAGTGTCACCTTTTGACTGCTGTGTTTGATGAGTTTAATTTATCCAATTTGCTGTTAACAGGTTATATGCCCACTTCTGTTCTGTACACAGATTATGTGATGACTTCTCATATAGGATTCTGTTGGAAAATGTACACGTGTACTATGCAGGCTTTCATTTTACTGCAAGTCACTTCTAGGACATTTCTTTGTACTGTGCATTTTCATATTTTTAAGGTGCTCATACTATTCATTCAACATGTATGTATGAAGAAATGAAACAAACACAATTGCATTATGTTTTTAAAGCTCTGTGAACCAGTGAATATGCTTCTTAATAAGCTGCTTGAATCAGAAACATTGTTAATATTGATACTATGCAGTAAGAACATGACTCAGTTTTGTTTGCTTTCATCTACTCAAAGGTATATTTAGAAGCCAACAGTATCTTTCCGGGTCAAGCAAACTCACAGGCTTAAAGAGAGAGGATGTTACTTTTTTTTTCTTACAATTCATGTCTAGTCCACTCAGTATTACAAAGCTAAGAAAGGAAGGGGGAGAGACCAAGATTTGTAGACTATATTTTCCCTTCCTGGGCCTAAAAATCTGGGTGTTGTCTTCAAGAAGCACACGATAGAGACTGAGATCTAGCTGTTTTTCCTACAGTTTGAAATCAGGCTATATTTACAATACCAATATAACTCCTCCCTTACTGTGATCTCTCACTAGAACAATATAGTCACCCTACAGTTTGGTGACTCACTGCAAGTAAAAGTTGGATTTTTGCAGTGCATTTTAACTATCTGTGTGTTAACCATAGTATGTTTCTGCAAACATTTCAATAGCTGTCTATTGCTTAACCATTTAATATTTGTTTTTACCTACGACCACAGCATAGTTAGAAGTCCATTTATTATCTCTGCCATAAATGTCTCTGTTATTTTCTTTTTAACCTCACGCACACTATACTATATATGAGAATTTCTGTTCTGCCAAGTATTACACCTTGGTTCTTTTACAGCAAATAAATTACAGGTGCATAACCATTTGCTTAAACTACTGTAGTACAGGGAAATAGCTGATGCTGCAATTTTATTTTTTCCTGCTGTTTCAGCTACTGAACCTTTCACCTGCCAGTATCTGTTTAATACTGCCGTAATTGTATTCTAAATTGCCTTCATTATCTTGGTTTGTCTACTTCTAGTTACATTTCTGCACTGATAATCTCACTGTGTATCCTTTTTCTTACGTGTTTTCACTGCAGTCATAAAGAATTCATTTTCACTCTTCAACAAAGAACTGCTTCAGATTGTAGCTTCTTGCTGCCTTATGAATCTGATCATGGCAATCCCTAAGAATTGGTTGCTCTTTATAAATGAGGTTTGCCTACAAGCCAGTTTGTCCAGGAACATCTTCAGAAGGGGGTTAGAAAAATATTGGGATTTAGGAGGATGGGGGATGGAAGAGTTAAACAGAAGAAGCGATGATTGGGAAGAAATGAGGTAAGGATGGGGAGGGGGCTTAAGGGGTTTAGGCAAGTGTAGGGTAAAGAATCACATTTTGGCGTGAACTTACTACAGAACATGATTATGCCCAAGGCGACCTGTGGGTATTTTGGTGGTCAGGTAGGCCTTGGAGTCAGTGGTGGTGGTGTAGAGAGTGAGGTGAGTGTGGTTTCAGGACTATTGAGGTCCTAGTGGTGAACTTGATGCTTTGGGTTTTAAGTCTGCTACAGCGATTCGCTAAGGTTAAACATTAATCTGCATTTTTGTGAGTGTGGATTTTTTTTTCCTTATTGTGCAGTTTGTTGGGTAGTAATATTGGTATAGTGGCATTTACGTAGGTTGGAGTTGTGCTGATCAGGGTACAACTGGGTACTGTTTGTTTCGTCTTCAGCACATATATATGTATCTGTGTAATGTGCTCTTTGAGGCATGTGAAGTATGGTGGAGCATAGCGTACTGCCATAGTTGAAACTTGGTTGCTGTCCTATCTATGTATTGAAGGCTTGCTCTGGTTTTGGTTTGGTGTCGTGGGCATTCGGTTGGCTTTATATTGACTCCTGGGGTTCCTGCCGTTGAACTTCATTAGGCATGACCATGTGTTCCATCCACTTTCTAAGTAGTGGGAGCTTCTTCTTCTTCTTCTTCTTTCAGCTGCTCCAGTTAGGGGTCGTCACAGCAGATCAACTGTTTTCATTTCTTCCTGTCCTCTGCATCTTGCTCTGCCACACCAACCACCTGCATGTCCTCTCTCACCACATCCATAAACCTTATCTTAGGCCTTCCTCTTTTCCTGTTACCTGGCAACTTCATCCTTAGCATCTTTTTCCCAATATACCCTGCATCCCTCCTCAGCACATGTCCAAACCAACGTAATCTTGCCTCTCTGGCTTTGTCTCCAAACCTTCCAACCTGGGCTGACCCTCTAATATACTTATTCCTAATCCTGTCCATCCTCGTCACACCCAGTGCAAATCTTAACATCTTCAACTCTGCCACATCAAGCTCTGACTCCTGCCTTTTTGTCAATGCCACTGTCTCCAACCCATATAACATAGCAGGTCTCACTACCCTATTGTAGACCTTCCCTTTCACTCTTAGTACTCATCTGTCACAAATCACTCCTAACACTGTTTTCCACCCACTCCACCCTGCCTGTACTCTCTTCTTCACCTCTCTTCCACACTCACCATTACTCTGAACTGTTGATCACAAGTACTTAAACTTATCCACCATTGCCTCCTCTACTGCCTGCATCCTCACCATTCCTCTATCCTCCCTCTCATTCACACACATATATTCTGTCTTAGTCCTGCTGACCTTCTTTCCTCTTCTCTCTAGAACATATCTCCACCTCTCCAGGGTCTCCTCCACCTGCTCCCTACTCTCACTACAGATCACAATGTCATCTGCAAACATCATAGTCCACAGGGTTTCCTGTCTGATCTCGTCTGTCAATCTGTCCATCACCATTGCAAATAAGAAAGGGCTCAGAGCTGATCCTTGATGCAATCCCACCTCCACCTTAAACACATCCATCACTCCCAACGCAGACCTCACCACTGTCACACTACCCTCGTACATATCCTGTACCACTCATACATACTTCTCTGACACTCCCGACTTCCTCATACAATATCACAACTCCTCTCTAGGCACCCTGTCATATGCTTTCTCTAAATCCACAAAGACACAATGCAACTCCTTCTGACCTTCTCTATACTTCTTCATCAACACTCTCAGAGCAAACATCACATCTGTAGTGCTCTTTCTTGGCATGAAACCATACTGCTGATCACTAATAATCACCTCCCTTCTTAACCTAGCTTCCACTACTCTTTCCCATAACTTCATGCTGTGACTGACCGGTTTAATCCTTCTGTAGTTACTACAGCTCTGCACATCACCCTTATTCTTAAAAATCGGTACCAAAACACTTTTTCTCCATTCCTCAGGCATCCTCTCACTTTCCAAGATTTCATTAAACAATCTAGTTAAAAACTTCACTGCAATTTCACCTAAACACCTCCATGCTTCCACAGGTATGTTGTGGGAGCTATGTAAATAAAAAATAAATAAATAAATAAAATTAAAAAAAAGGAAAAAATCTCCTGTTTTCACTGCATTCAACTGAGCTGTGCATTTTATGGTAGGCTGTATGCATATGATGCTTCCTACATAAGGATGCATTTGAATTTGGAAAGTTTGCAGCTATTGACATGGTGTTTCTGGGGAGAGACTGAGGACCAGTGTTAAAGGGTTAGTACTAAGGGACAAATGAAAGGGTGGGTATTGATTTGGACATTCGTTTTCTGTTAAATTGTAAAACACAGTGGGGTTAAAGTTGGTTAGCAGTCATTGGTGTCTGTGGATTGGAAAATTAGGTGTTTTGTGGGCAGGTGAGAGACATCGCTGCTCTTACAGGAAGTTTTTTTGGTCTCAGGGTGAAGGGGGATCACTGCTGTTATGGACTGTTGGTTTATTATTGTGCCTCATTCTGGGCTATATTTACTCAGTGGTGATCTGTGATGGCTTTTGCGTGCTCTGAGTGCACTAGTTGATGGTTAGCACTGCACATGAGCAGTGTGGAGTTAAGAGGCAGACCCATGCACTTTCTCCTCACACAAGCACACACTCAAAAAGGCTTATCAAAAAAAAAAAAAAAGACATGCGTCAGGTTTGTGGATTCGGTTTGCAGCTTTGCAGACTCTTTCTTTCAGCTTGCTGCCAGGGTTCAATTGGTCCCTATCCTAGTGTGGGGAGCATCAGTGGAATCCAGTTATCACGGTGCATTTCACAGGTTTGGGGCCTCTGTGGTTGTGTTGATCACATGACGTAATTCCTGGACCTGAAATGCTAGACTGTAGTTTACATCGGTGATCGTATATCTCAACTGTCCAGATTTTGGCAGAATGCCCAGATTTTGCTTCATATTTTGGTCTGTTCCTCATAAAATTTGTGGTTTGCTGAAAAATCAGTGAGGACTAAAGTCACTAAATAGTGACATACTCCTGAGTTTCAGACTTCATATCTGTTGGAAAATGCATGCTATTACAAAAGCTTTTATTCTAGCAATTTTCTAAGTTAATAATAGCAATATTTAAAAATTGTCCCTGTTTTGGGCATTGGTCCCTCATTATTTTGGCTTTGCCCACATTTTTGGTGATAAGTGGTTGAGAGGTATGTTTGTGATTACTTTTCAGCTTTGGTTGTATGAGCAAGGTGTTGGTCCCATTATTGTTGGTTGATGCTCGAAATAATAATTATAAGTTGGAAGATCTGGATGGTTGTGTACATATTTATTACATATATGGATAGATACATGGAGTGCTGGTGGGTGACTTTACTGTGGGGTGGATTTAGACAGATTCTGACATGCAAAACCAGACTAACTCAGCATATGTGATTTTTTTTTTTTTTTTTGCTGGTGTTGGGTTGTCTGTGTTTAAATTAGTAGCTATTCTGAGTTGGGTTTATTGAGTGGGAGAGCAATGGAGCTGAATAATTTACTGGTGCTGGAGTGTTGGCTATGTACCTCCTCATTTGGCTCTCATTGTCAGGGATATAGCCCTGGCTTCACAGTGCATTTGTAAGGTATTCACAGGCTTAGCAGCAGCTGTGAGCAGCATTCGTGGTTGTGCAAGTGCAGTGGTGGTACAAGTCATTGTTTGTTGATGGTCGGTTGGATTGATTTGTGGCACTATGGCATTTGTTAGGAATATTTAAGTTTTGCAGTCATCTTGTGAGTAAATGGGCCACTTCATGCTGTTGAGAGCCAGGAAGTTGTGGTAGTATTGTGTGGACCGCAGGAGGAGTTCCTGGGGGGGGGGGGGGGGGGTTGAGAGGGAAAAGGAGAAAAAAAAAAAGCTTGGGTTAACATCTTTACCATGAGTGCCGGGTCTAGTCGCTGTATTTGCCAGGGACCCAGTTCTGCTCTCATCGTTTGCAGTCCTTTTGCTGGAGTTATTGGGGCAGTGATGTAGTTGGGAGCAGCTTTGTAGTTTGACGTGCCCAGAGTGTCTGTTTGATGTTTTCACAGGCTATGAGGCTCCTTGGGTAATGGTTTCTTGCCACGTGTGTGTGGTCCTAGCTTTAGGTTCATAAAAAAAGGTCAGGGGGGTGGGGTAACACAGGGCTCCTTTTACTGTCCATGAGTGCACTCGAGACTGGGTTAAATGGTGCATGAATATTTTATATTACAAACCGGTAGACACGCAACTCATCAGGTGGGGAAAAAGAAACTGGCAGGTAAGCAAGTAGATCAGGTGGAAGAGGAGGCAAGGATGACAATGTTCGAGTGAGACACATTGTAATAGGGGCTGCATGAAGGGACTATAAATAAGGTATGTCTTCAACAGAATACAGTGAAAATTACATGAGTATGGTATTAGTTTGTGATATGCATTACCCTAGGGTGTTTTTTTTTTCATAAAATAGTAGTTTCCCAGCATATTGCTGGACATGGCAGATTGAAGTTAGCAATTAATGGTATGCATGGGGTTTTTGGACTTCATATAATTCACTTTCATGCAAATGCAAAAGATTTTGAGAGTAATATTTCAAATTTTATCTGCACAGAATGTCCAGATCATTGCCTCATGCTTTGGTCAATTTTTGAAAATTGTGGTTAGCTGTTAACTTTCTGAGTTTCTAAGGCAATAGTTACGATATAAAAAAGAAAGAGATAACAATAATTTGTCCCTTGTTTTGGGTCTTTGCCCCACTTTTAGTTATAGTTGTCTGGATGTTTGACTAAATTATTGAGAGATGGCTTGCACTTAATTTTACTGTTATTTGCCTATAAATTTCAGAGGATTTACATTTGTCTTTTCATTGCAAATGGCGGTGCTCTGTTGGGTTTTTCAGTTGCTGCAGTGCTACGAAATGAGGTCACAGTTGGTCAGCTCAGAGTCATATCAACTGGTGGTTCAAAGAACATGGTCTTATCAGGTGATGGATGTTGTTGCAAAGGAGTTTTTATTGTTGGACCTGCAGAGAGTGAGGTGACAGTGGGGGAAGTGAAGAGGGGATGTCAGTTGGTGATCTGAAGGAAGGGTGGGTTTGAATGGCAATGTTGCCTGTTGCAATGGTTGTCCCAGTTGCTAGAGTGGGGGCTCAAAGAGGCCCGAGAGGGGAGCACAAGTGAGCAACAGTCAGTGACCTGAAGGAAGGGGATGTCAAAGGTAACTGACGTTCCAGTTGCGGGGGTAACTGATGTTCCAGTTGTGGGAGTTGTGTGCAATGAGATTGCACCTAAACTTAATTTATTTGGGGTTCATTCAGGCCTGTCAGGCTTGGTGCAGTTTGTGGTAGTGACGGGGCAAGTGAGGAAGACGTATGTTGGTGCAGGGTAAAACAGGGATTGGGGATGGTTATGGGAGACTGGGGCTCCCGCAAGTGGGGTGGAGTCACAACGCTCATAGGATCATAGGACGTTAGTAGGCTATTGGCTCTAGGGCTCTTGCATTTTATTTACACATATCATAGGAGATGTTGGGTTGGGGGCATAATTTGGGGGGTTGCTTGTGGTTTGGTGGACGATAGGATGGTGGGACAATTGGGGATGCTGAGTATTTGGAGTTTCAGTTTAACATTGAGTAGGTTTAGTGGGCGTTTGGAGATCAGAGTTTACTTCAATTGTGTAAGATGGTAGTGGGATGGGTTGTGTTGTCTGTTTGTGGAGGTGCATCGCATTGCATTAACGTTAAAGGTTTGCTGCAGGGGTTTGGGGCACTTTTAAGTAAAGTATATGGTAGGGGAGGCTAGATTACTTAGGTGTGGGTTATAGCGGTTGGTGGGAAGAATTTTGTTGGGAAAGATTTAGTTATTTGACAGGCTTGGGAGCAAGGTAAGGCAGTTCAGTTGGCTAGGAGGATGTAGATATGAGTACTTCAGTTGCATGGATGACAAGGTTAAGTGAATTAATTTGGTTGGTGGTTATTGGTTTAAAGGGTTGGGGTAAGTTGAGAGGGAAGCTTGACGGACTTTGATAATTGTCAAGAAGGGTTTTGTTGCAGGGATTGGTATTGAGATATGGAGTTCAGGGGGTTACAATTGTTCTGTGGCATTTATGTTATGGCTGTATTTAGTAATTCTGAAAGTGTTTGTGGGTCAGCAAAGGCTAGGATGGTCATTGTTCTTTGCTTATGCTGGGTAGTTGGGTTGATGGCAGGATTGCTTTTGGACTTTATTATATAGGGCTGCTGTTAGGCTGATGGTAGGCAATTACCCTGCTTTGGTTTCACATGGCATTCGGTTTGATGATTTTTGATGTTGTTTAGGGCAGGTAATGGCCTAGCACTCATTATGATGTTAATATTGGTAATCGGATGAGTGAGAAGTTAGTTAATATACAGAAGTTATGCAAATATATGGTTTTATTTTAGTATTGGAAAGGGATCATTGGTTTGTTTAACTGTAAGTCAAGTGGCAGCTTCTGGTGCTTATATGGCAGGGCTTTTGGGGTTGCTGATAGGGATTCAGTTGGATTTAGAGAAGATGTGATGTTTGGCTGAACCAACCTCCCCCCCCCCTTTATATGTGTTTAGGTTGTTGAAATGTTGGTAGGGGGGGGGGCAGCATGCTCAGGCTGGTGGGCAGAGAAGAAGGACAGGCTTACCCTCTTCTGTTCCCCCTCTGGTGTATGGATGTTCATTTCAATGAGTTGGGAGAGGAAAGTGAGCAGTTGGAGGCTGCTTGATAAATAAGCAAGCAGAGGTAAGGATGCTGCTTATTTGGTTGGAGGCATAATTCAATGGTATATGAAGTGAGTTGCTGGACACTGCTTCATGAGTAAAGTAAATGAGTAGAGGTATGGATACTGCTTACTGGGTCAGGATGAGTAAGGTCACACTGTCCTGACAATTGGTTGGGTGTGTAATTCAATAAATGGGATATGAAGTGAGTTATTGGACGCTGCTTCAGAAGTAAAGTGAGTGGGTGGAGGTATGCACGTTGCTTACTAGGTCAGGATGAGTATGGTCACACTGTCTTGATTAACATTGCATGGATGTTTATGCTGTGATTAAAATCAAGAATACTATGTTCATTTGTAATTAATAAATATTGGTTATCAAAGTTATGCTATGGAAGTTTAATAAAGGTCGTCAAATGTCATTCGGTGTGATGTGTTTATTGAAGTGGACCAGGACAAATGAGGTTTGGCTACAAACCAATTTGTCCAGAAACATCTTCATAAGGGGGTTTGATAAATATATTAGTAGGATTTAAGTGGGTGGGGGGATGAAAGGGTTAAATGGAAGGAGGGATGATTGGGAGGAAATGAGGTAAGGATGGGGGAGGGGCTTAAGGGGTTTAGGCAAGTGTAGCTGGGTAAGGAATCACATTTTGGCGTGAACTTGCTACCCACCCTCCCTCCCTCTTTTTGGTGGATTGGTGGGGATTGTGGGTATTTTAATAGTCTGGGTAGGGTGGAGAAGAGGGACAGGCTTGCTCTCTTCTGTTACCCCTCTGGTGTTTGGATGTTCATTTCAATGAGTTGGGAGAGGAAAGTGAGCAATTGGAGGCTACTTGATAAATAAGCAAGCAGAGGTAAGGATGCTGCTTATTTGGTTGGAGGTGTAATTCAATAAATGGTATATGAAGTGAGTTGCTGGACATTGCTTCATAAGTAGAGGTATAGACACTGGTTACTGGGTCAGGATGAGTAAGGTCACACTGTCCTGATTAACATTACATGGATGTTTATGCTGTGATTAAAATCAACAATACTATGTTCATTTGTAATTAACTAAATATTGATTATCAAAGTTATGTTATGGAAGTATAATAAAGGTCATCAAATGTCATTTGGTGTGATGTTTTTATTGAGGTGGACCAGGACAAACTGAATTGCTTACTGTTTGAATGTATACAACCAAAGTTGTTCCTTTTTTTTTTACTTCAGCAGCCTTTTTAAAAGAAACCTTGACTATTCACATACATAGACTTCTCTGTTTTGCAGCATGGCTGTTATTTATAAATGCTACATCTGTCAGTTTAAGAAATCTTGATTCACATTAGAGAGAGCTAGTGTTTGACTATTTAAACATGGTGGCCAAAATGTTCATTACTCAACTGTCCAGATTTTCGCAGAATGTCCAGATTTTTGACTCATATTTTTGCTCTGTGCTTCATAAAATGTGTGGTTTTCTGGATTTTTGTGTCAAATAAGTGAGGATTGAATTCTGTAAATAATGACAGGCATTTGAGCTTCAGACTTCATATCCGTCAGAAAATGCATGACCTTTTATTCTAGCAACTTTTTAAGTTTATAATATTGTCCCTATTTTTGAGGCTTTGACCCCCTCCCCCGTTATTTTTTGCTTTGTCCAAATTTTTGCACTAAGAGGTTGAGAGGTTTGGTTCCAGTACCAAGCAAGGCTTCAATCTGCAAAATACACAAGCTGCCTGGCCTGAGGGAAGAATATTTTTCTAATTTTATGGCCTCAAGAATCGCTTCTTGGTATTCCATATCTATTGCTGTAGGCTTGAGAAGACTTGTACAATATTTATTACACCTTTAAAGGCAGTGTTGTGAATACAGTGGAAATGTCTGCTACAAATGTGACCCTACCTTCCTTCATGTTTCTCTAGAGATGCCTCATTATCTAAGTGTGAGACCGGATAAGGGTCAGGAAGGTCACAAAGCTCTGACTGTATGGTTAAGTACTGACTCAGATTTCCTGCAATACTGCATTAAGCTTCAAGTCTAGCAATGTACAGACATTACATTACCAGTTAAACAACTGTCTAAATTTGCGCTTTAATGCTTGTTCAGTGCACACATTCAGTGTTGCCAAGTAAACTGAATAGATGAAGCATTTATTATGCTCCAATGTTGTCTAATGCAACACAAGATTACAAACCACGCATGCAATGAAACCGCAATAGTAGCACTTGAGTGTTAATCCATACCGGATGATGATTCTGGAATGATGATTAACGCACTCTGTGTACATATATGTGTATTCTGATGTACCAGTAGGATCCTCTTTTTAAAACATATAACTTGATAGTCACATTCCACTAATTGCTATTAATTTTCTACATCAATATCAAGAAAAGTATACTCTCGCCACTCCACAATGGGGGGGAGCCACCACTGACCCCGGGAACTACTGCCCCATTAGCCTGACAAGCCTGGTCTGCAAGGCCATGGAATGTATCATCATGGAACTTATAAACAAAGACACTGGTAATCTCCAAACTCTGGACCCCACCCAGTTCGGGTTTGTAAAAGGCAGATCATGCCTCCTAAACCTGATAGACTTCTTTGAAGCAGTCACCAAAGCCATAGACAAGGGTAAGATGGTTCACACAGCCTATCTAGATCTTGCCAAGGCTTTCAACACCATCCCCCACTCTGGAATTATGGATAAACTCACTGAACTAGGTATAAATCCCTATGTCACAAGATGGGTTGCCAGCTGGCTCACTGACAGAACCCACACTGTGAAAGTAGCAGACTCCAAATCTGACTTCAGACCAGTGACAAGTGGAGTGCCACAGGGTTCAGTCCTGGGTCCTCTCCTGTTTGGTATCTACTTCTCTGGAGTACAGGCTAACACAGAATGTCTTTGGTTAATGAAGTTCGCAGATGACTGCAAACTAGGAGCCATAATCAAAACTCCTAACAATGTGGACATCCCACAAAAGGGCCTCACTGAGACAGATGCCTGGTGTCAAAGCCATGGCCTCAAGCTCAATGCCAAAAAGTGCATTGTCATCCCCTTTGGTAAAAACTCTGTACCCATGAACTACAACATAGGTGGTAGTATACTTAACACCGAAAGTGTGATAAGAGACCTTGGTACACAGGTGTACAGTAGTCTCTCCTTTGATAATCACATTGCCACAATAGTCAGGGAATCCTTCTATGTGGCACACCTCATCACAAAAGATTTCTCATCCAGAAAAAAATAGGTCATTATTCCCCTCTATGCATCACTCATTAGACCCATTATAGAGTACAACGCCCCTTTTGGTATGTACCTCACAAGACATCTGCAGCAACTGGAAAGGCCGCAGAAATACCTCACAAAGGGGATTACTGAATTCAAACAGATGCCCTATGTAGACCGTCTCAAAAAACTCCAGCTTTACTCTGTCACATATCACCTACTCAGAGGTGGTCTCTGCCTAACATACAAAGCTATGTCAAACCCAGAGCTGCTGGACATGCTCCACTTAAAGAAATCCCAATCCCTCCGAGCTAAACGCTCTAGGGACCTAAACCATGTCACCACAATAAACAGAACATGCCGGAGGGATAGATTCCTGTCCCAGAGACTTCCCGTACTCTGGAGTAAACTACCTATCTATATCAAACAAAGCTCCTCATTAGCACTCTTCAAGAAAAATCTTGATGATTGGATGGGAAATAGGAAATTCACCCCAGGGATCACCTCTGTGACTCTGCTCGACAGTGGCACAGGAAAATAATTTTCTTGGGTGGCAAAAGCCAAGGTACCTTTTTGGCTGGGCTTGTATAGGCCCCAGGGCCGATAGCCTAGTACCTACCTATGAACCTATGAACCTATGACATATTAAGAAACAGAAGGCAGTAGTATTCAAACACATTTATTTTAGTTACATTATGTTGTGTTATTTATTTTGTTGTGTGTGTGAGTGTATGCTGTGTGTGTGTGTTTGTGTGTTTGTTAGCTGAGTAAGTGAACTGGCACCATGTCTCTTTTTAGTCACAACCCAGGTTCTGTTGAGCATATAATTCTCACAGAAATTTTCTACAGAGAAATAAAGCATGAAAGCATATGCAACAAGACAGATAAATGCACAGAGTTAAAGAGTACAGATGATTAAAGTTTCAAAAGGAAAATTCTTAAATTGTAGGATATATAGTTAAAAAATCAGTTTTCAGAGAACAAAATCTCAAATTGCATTGCATTATTTGAAATGGCAAACAATTCAATAATATGATATAAAGAAGATTCACAGTTTTTCAAAGTGTAGTCTCCAGACCCCTGGGTACCCTAGGGTCTATATTAGATAATCGAACTTTCAAATGTTCGAGTGTCATATGGTCAACATCATATGATTGAACTTTTTAAAGTTCGAAAATCTAATAAAAAAAAAAAAAAAAACTATACAAATAGCCTACCTGAATATTTTAAGCAGGGGGGCAAGCCCCCCTGCACACCCCCGCTCTTTAAATATACCAACTCCAAGATCGCATTACAGTGCAGAAAATGGAAATCTTCCCATTCTGCTCTGTACGGAAATCTCCGGTAAAACGTTCGAACTTTCAAAAATTCGATCATATGGAGTCGACCATATGACAGTCAAACTTTTGGAAGTTCGATCATCCAATATAGACCCGGGTACCTATTATGCAGTCCAAAGGTGTTCACATACTCGGACAAGACAGGAAATTAGGCCTACATGATTTCATGTGTTGAATGCAATTATGTAGTTTGCCAGTAGAGGGGAACCTTAAACTTGATGCAAATTGCTCTGTTCAAAGCATTTCCTTTTCATGGTGCACAGTACATCTCAACAGTACAGTTTTTCGCAGAATGTTCAGGTTTTGCCTCAGATTCTTGGTGTGTTCCTCATAAAAGTTGTGGTTTTATGGCAAATCATTGAAGACTGAAGTCACTAAATATTACTAAATAATGACCGACATTTGAGTTTCAGATGTTATATCATTCAGAAACTATGTAATAATGCAAAATTCTAGCAGCTTTCTAAGTTTATAGAAGCAATATTTAAATTCTGTCCCTAATTTTGGACCTTTGTCCCCCCCTCCCATTCTTTCTGGCTTTGTCCAGATTTTTTCCACTGAGAGGTTGAGAAGTATGCAAGGTGCAACATGAAAAGGGCAGCAGAGTGTCTGAGGAACCTTGATGAGTGCTACACACTATTACTTTATACTACACAGAATGCTGTCTATTGTGCTTGAATTCATGCTATCAGAAAAGTTATCAAAGGTTCCAAATAATATCTGTTAACATGTATATGACTCATAGCTCTCTGTTCAAGTGTATGAAAACTGCAGCTGCCTTGAAACTTTGATAGTGGGCAGGTGTACTTTGATCAACTGCAGCCATTATGTTTGTTGGGCAGTAGCCAGACAAAAAACATTGTAATGTGTTCTATGTTTTATTTAATTACAAAGCATTATTTTTTAGCTTAACAAGATTGGCTGACAAGTTTGGAAAAATGACATTAATACATCAGCAATAAAATTACTAGAGGGCTAAAGATGAAGCAGTGGGAGACTAAGAATTAGACAAACTTATGGCACTGAATTGCATCTCTACAGCAGACCAGAGGCAACATCGATCAACTATGAACAAATTAGAGAAGGAGCCAATGCACAAAATAAAAAAAGAAATGATATCTCCTTTCCTAACATCCACAACCTAGAATCCTAAGAAAAAAGAAACTAACAGAAACAAACCCATAAAATAAAACTAAATTAAATCTTAGCAGGTTAGAGAAAGAAATCCATTCACATATAAGTTAATAATGAAATTCCACACAAATAGTAAACAACAAGAAACATTCAGGCATGTTGGCACCCCACTCATATCACTGTGAAAAACCTACAAGCTAGGTATCACAAAACAGTGACCACATCAGACTACCACTCTACTGACTGAGACTTAAAAAAAAACACCTTACTTAACACCAGGCATCAAGGTGACATGGAAATACTCTTACTGAACTACAATCCCCTTAAGACTATGACTTTATAACCCTAACAAGACAACTGATATACCTCAGGTTTGGAAAGGTTAAGCAGCATGAAGTAGGTTGGGCACTGGGCTGGCAACTTGACACTGTAAAACTCCACTGCTAATCATTCTGCAGACTATTGTTCCACTGTTGCAACCCCTAACTGGGAAAAGCTGAAAGGAGAAGAAAGCAGCAATGTACTTTGTGCACCATCTACCAGACTTGTGCAACCCAAATACTATACAACAGTCTAGTGATTCAGATTACAAATGATGGGAAAAAAAGCCAGCTCTGCACCACAAAGGGATAAAGCCATGACTATTGCACTGACAACCTAAGACTGACTAGGAACATAGCCGGCTTTAGGCACCAGCGAACCATGCGGTCGCTGGGGGCCCCCCTGTTCCTGGGGGGCCCCCAACCACGGTAAGTTATCTTACCTTGATATTTTGTAACGTCTGTCAAACCAACAAAAGCTAGTACATCAATCTTGTGCACTTAATAAACTAGGTGGGTAATAATGCTTATTTATATCTCCTTTAAAATTCAAAAATATCTTTGGTTATAGTAACAATGTTTTATCAATCAAGAGCCTTTGCAATTCCATTAAATATTTTACCACTAATATAGTGTCCATGGCTTAGTTAAACCCTGCTGGTGGACATTCTCTACACTAAAACTAACAAGATAGCCAGCTTTAGGTGCCTGCAATACCTGTAGCTGCAAGGGACCCCCTTAATCATCCTGCACTGTGTGGGAGCCCCACAAAAGCTGCTGCTGGCTGGGGAAAATGAGGGAAAAAAATGTATTCATTTTCTGTTTATTCTGTTTAACCTGAATTGGGCCATGATATGACCCTGTTAGGATAAAGCTGATAATGAACATGAGCAGGGTAAGCACTAGTGTGACCAGTGTCCATGCATGCCTTGGATTTTAATAAGAGCTAATATTTCTGATCTTCAGGGATGGTTTTCTCTTTTAAGGAGTTTTATAAATACTTGCAGAATACCAACTCTCAACTTCTCCACTGAAGAATAGCAGAATAAAGGCTCAAAATCAGGAACACATTTTAAATATTACTTTGATTCAATGAAAAAGTTAATAGAATAACCTTTTGTATCAACATGATTTTTGGATATTAAGTATAAAACTCTAATGTCTGGATTTATTGACTGTTTGTAATACTGAATGATTTACAAGCAAATCAAATGTGTTACAAAGGACAGAACAAAATTATATGCAAAGTCAGGGTAGGTCTGTGAAATTAGGGACAACGAGAGGTTTGCATTATTCCTCACTAAGGTAAATAAAAGTGACCCATCCCTGCCTCTGTCTGATGACTACTTAACAGCGTCACTAATCTGGTTTGCTGTTACCAGTGTTGTACAATGTATTGCTGAAATAAGTACAGAACTAATATTGCTATGGCTTGCGAGTGTGTGTGTGTGTGTGTGTGTGTGTGTGTGTGTGTGTGTGTGTGTGTGTGTGTGTGTGTGTGTGTGTGTGTGTGTGTGTGTGTGTGTGTGTTGTGTGTGTATAAAGATGTCAGTGAGTTTTATCTGTGCACACACACAATAATGCCAGGATATATGCATTATTCTTCTGAGTGTCAGTAAAAAAATGAAGCTAACAAGAAATTATATTTCAAAAGTAAGACATAACATGTATCCCAGAACATTCAGACACTTAGATCTTCTAAGACACTGGGGACCCCTACTCCCCAGACTGTATAAATGGATACAAAGGACTCCCTTAATTATCCATGAATGTGTGGGGGCCCCACAAATGCTGTTGTTTGAGGACAAATGAGGAGAAAAATGTATATTTATTTTCTGATTATGTTCTTTAACCTCAACAGGGCTGTGATATGATCCTGTTAGCATAATGTTGATAATGGCCTCTGCTCTCAACTGCACCCGTCCTAAAACCAGCCATGCTCAGATGACTGTGTACAGAAAGACACTGTAGGTTATATGGGGGGGGGTGTGGTGTTATTCCTCACAGTCAAATGTTAGAGGTGTGCACATGAGGTCATTAAAGATTGTGTTTGCGCTAAGGACAGTGTGGTCATTGTTTCTTTTAATTTTCTTACATATTTCAGAGGTGTACAAAGAAGGTTACTACAACTTGTATAGGAGCAACAAAGTAGAATTTGTTACTGCAATCATTTTTTCACTTTCCTCACAATCACACTTAGGACACATATACAGGTTGCTGCCTTTGACAGTTTGGATTGAGGAGTGAGGAGGCATACTATGTATATGTATATCAGCAGGCCCTTGAAATACATGACTGTGGTAATTTGAACCTCTGCCTTCATCCCAGTCTAACACCAGAGGGATGGAAAAGCTGTCTTTTTGGGGGGATTGGGAGGCAGACAATTCCCAGATAGGGCCTGTGTATCCAGACAACAAAAGGTTGTTAGTTTATTGTGAGCTACTATTTTGTCATATTTGAACATTAAGCCTTCAGTACAACTTATGTCTTCCTTGAAAGAAAAAAAATAAAACTGAAATCCTTTTCTTATTTCCTAAATGGTTATTACTGTACTGTCTTGCTCAGGAAATGTGTGTTGAAAGGATGCAATGAAAACTAAAGCTGAACAACAACAACATTTCTTCACTTAATCATAATTTCTGTTTAAGCCTTTATTGGATGAAAAGGTGTGTAAAAAGAAAAAAAAACTTTAAAATGGGCTTCAGAGCATATAGAAAGTTATAGCTTCTTGAAAAAGCTGAAAAGTAAGGCAAAATGTGAGGAAAGGAAGAAAAAAATAATGTGCATGGTATGGGAGCCCAAGATGTGGAGGGGGCAGGGAAGACTGGAGGCTGCTGTGCATGGGGGTGGGATCTGAAACAGTAGGCCTAGGATGCCATTTCACCTAAGTTTAGACCTATACATAAAGTTGCTACAATATATCATTGCTGCAACTAAATGCCAATAACTGTAAATGTCCCTTTGTGAGTTGGGCCAACACAGTATATTACACAAGTCTTGTAATGTAAGAATATTGTAGCAAAGGATCAGTCTGTGCATACTACTCTTAAAAGTTTGCAGCATGAACTAAAAGGTTGCTTAGGAAGGGTGGCAGTGAAATGGTGATACGTAGACTGGAAGTGCCTAGGGGGCCCCCATCTTGATATCTGCTGGGGGCCCCCAAAATGCTAACACTGGCCCTGCTAGGAATAGCCAAACAGCTTGAGTCTGAGCGAGTGCCCAACATCAGCTCATCCCCACTTACTTTAGGGATGGCAGTTCATTGCATTACAAGACTGACAATTAGCAGAGACTCAGTTCTGTAAAAAAATGCAGTACACGGCCAGGAATTAGTGCCCACCAAGCTGAGCATTCATTCACTCTGGCAGGCACATGGCATGTGTGGAAGCATATATTGTTAAGGAACCCACACTGTGCAACTCTCAAATGTTCAATCTGCTGCAGGAAATGCAGGGAGGTAGGGCATATTGGAAGGCTCTGTTGGTTGCCTACCTGATGATGATAATGATCATCAACTGCTTTTTTCTCCATTTCTTCATGGGGTCAGTGTCTCATGTTAAGTATTGCCACATTTCTCAAATCAAAACCACTCTTCTACTTTCTCTGCCAGTCATGCCTGACTGTTGCAGGTTTTCTCTCAGCTGGAAATCCTTGTCCCCTCTTGCTGTCTACCTCTTTCTGCAATTTATCTTTACCAAATTGTTTTCTGCTTTCCTGCACGTGACCAGACCACTGCAATCTCTTCTCTTACACTTCCTCCACAACTGGGTTTATTTTGGCTTGTGCTCTGATTTCCTTACTTCAGCATCCGTCCCACAAAGTACATCCTACTCCCTGTCTCAGGCAGTTCATCTCCATCATGTCAAGGTTCCACAGCTGCACTGCCTTCACTGCCCAGGTTTCTGTGCCATACAGAAAACTGGTCATGCCACTGCTTTGTCCACCATACTCTTCAGCTTCTTTGGCTTTCTTCTGACATACCTACACCTGATGGTGCAGAGGTACTGTGCTGTGATTGTAGCACACAGGGTCCTGGGTCAAAGACTTGGTAGTGATAACTTTTTGCTGTTACCTAAGAAGCTCAGTTGTGAGTGTTCAGCCATTTTACAGTGAGCTAATCGAAGGAAGGAGACTCAGCAAACTCGGAGCTACAATATATAACATTAAGTATCCTGTTTTTTGTTTATTTTGTTCTTTATTTCTTTGTTGTTTATAGCACTTTGTGTACTGTGTATTTTTTTGAGCTAGTTTCACTGTGTGTGAAGTATTAACTGGAAACTGTCCACTCTTATTAAGCATCTGTTGGGTTGTTTGTTTATGATAACTTGTTGCAGTTAAACTCTTTTTTCTAGTGGCTCCTTTAGCTGTTTAAAACTTTCATTTAAAGGCTCACTGCTGCTTTTCAGCTGTGAGTAACATTTCTGCAGTTTGTTCTAAGTAGTGGGGATATTTGTAGCATTTCCATATTCAGGCTTGTATTTGGGCCTAGTTTTTGTGGAGGCTGTGTGTCTGAGCACATAATTCAGGGACATCTTGTTTTAGCCAAAGCCATCAGGCATTTCAGTGAGAGAGAATTGTTTGAGGTCATTGGCTGACTGAGGTCTCCTGGACTACAGCTTAGACTAAGCACCTCATTGGTTCTTTTGAGATTTCTTTCTTAAAAGCTGTCTCAGGTTTCAACTTTCTGTTACCTAAGAAGCTCAGTTGTGAGTGTTCAGTCATTTTACAGTGAGCTAATCGAAGGAAGGAGACTCAGCAAACTCGGAGCTACAATATATAACATTAAGTATCCTGTTTTTTGTTTATTTTGTTCTTTATTTCTTTGTTGTTTATAGCACTTTGTGTACTGTGTATTTTTTCTAGCTAGTTTCACTGTGTGTGAGGTATTAATTGGAAATTGTCCACTCTTATTAAGCATCTGTTGGGTTGTTTGTTTATGATAACTTGTTGCAGTTAAACTCCTTTTTTCTAGTGGCTCCTTTAGCTGTTTAAAACTTTCATTTAAAGACTCACTGCTGCTTTTCAGCTGTGAGTAACATTTCTGCAGTTTGTTCTAAGTAGTGGGGATATTTGTAGCATTTCCATATTCAGGCTTATATTTGGGCCTAGTGTTTGTGGAGGCTGTGTGTCTGAGCACATAATTCAGGGACATCTTGTTTTAGCCAAAGCCATCAGGCATTTCAGTGAGAGAGAATTGTTTGAGGTCATTGGCTGACTGAGGTCTCCTGGACTACAGCTTAGACTAAGCACCTCATTGGTTCTTTTGAGATTTCTTTCTTAAAAGCTGTCTCAGGTTTCAACTTTCTGTTACCTAAGAAGCTCAGTTGTGAGTGTTCAGCCATTTTACAGTGAGCTAATCGAAGGAAGGACACTCAGCACACTCGGAGCTACAATATATAACATTAAGTATCCTGTTTTTTGTTTATTTTGTTCTTTATTTCTTTGTTGTTTATAGCACTTTGTGTACTGTGTATTTTTTTCGAGCTAGTTTCACTGTGTGTGAAGTATTAACTGGAAATTGTCCACTCTTATTAAGCATCTGTTGGGTTGTTTGTTTATGATAACTTGTTGCAGTTAAACTCTTTTTTTCTAGTGGCTCCTTTAGCTGTTTAAAACTTTCATTTAAAGGCTCACTGCTGCTTTTCACCTGTGAGTAACATTTCTGCAGTTTGTTTCCCACCCCCCCTCCCTGTTGGTATAGTGTTTTTATAGCTGGTGGCTTTGCAGTTGCCCGCCCCTAGTGTAAATTTGATCTGGGACCCTCCTCCCAGTCTAGTGTCATTACCTCATTCTACCCAGTACAGGGAGAGCATTTGAGAAGGCCAATCAGCTTAGTTTCTGCTACTCCTTTCTCTCTTTCCTTTCTCTCTTTGAAAAAAAAAAATTTATCTGCTTTTACTGTATTTGTGTTTTTTCCTACTTTATTTTGCTTTTGCGTCATCTTAAAAGTACTCAATTGTATTTATTACTGCTTGGTGTAACTCATTCTAAGCCTTTTAGTTTAAGCACCTGGGCTTCAGACCAGTTTTACATTAGGAAGGTTTGTGGTCTGCACTGTAGTGGCAGAACAGGTAGCTTACATCCTTCTAAGTTGGGAACTGCTGATTGAGGGCTCAGTGTCTGTTATTCTAAAAGTGTATTAATTCTGGTTTAAGCACTTGGGCTTGAGGCCAGTTATTTTACATTAAGAGGGTTCGTGTTCTGCACTCTTGTGGGAGGAGAGGCTGGACTCTGTCCTTGTGAGCTGGGAATTTCTGGTTAAAGCTTATAGTGCCTGCATATTTGAACTGCTTCTTCCTGAAATTAGTACACCTAGTTTGCTGTAGCATAGACTAGATCCAGGCCTGCTGAATCTAGCTTTGTTTGTATAACTTGAACACTAATCCAGGCATTCTTTAAAGTATTCAGTTGTATTTATTACTGCTGGTAGTAACTTGATTAAAGTGTAGCTATCATTTCTAAGTCTTTTGGATTAAGCACTTGGGCTTCAGACCAGTTGTTTTACATTAGTAAGGTTTGTGGCCTGCACTGTGGTGGCAGGACAGGTAGCTTACATCCTTCTAAGTTGGGAACTGCTGATTGAGAGCTCAGTGTCTGTTATTCTAAAAGTGTAATAGTTCTGGTTTAAGCACTTGGGCTTCAGGCCAGTTATTTTATGTTAAGAAGGATTGCGGTCTGTACTCTTGTGGGAGGAGAGGCTGGACTCTGCCCTTCTGAGCAGGGAATTTCTGGTTAAAGGCTTATAGTGCCTGCATATTCTAACTGTTTCTTACTGAAATTGGTACACCTTGTTTGCTGTAGCATAGACTAGATCCAGGCCTGCTGAATCTAGCTTTATTTGTATGCTTGTTGTTTGTTTATTTCCCTGAAATGCTAATTCCACCTAAAACGCGGCCTTTTAGCACTTCTGTGGATCCCTAGTGACATCTGCATTGCTTACTGTACTTATTTCCTTGTCTCACTTGAAAGAAAGTTACTGTTTGTCGTTTTTGCATTTAAGTTACCTGTAACACATTGCATTTAAGTTACCTGGCACTTGCTCACTAAAACAATTATATAAGTCAGCTCTAAAAAATTAAAAGCACTTCACCCTCACAAACTCCCCTTGAGTACCTTGTTCCCCATTGGCCCTTTTTTTCAATTATAAAGGAATTCCCAATACTATTCTAGCATGTCCAAAGGTCAGTTGTCAATCTCCTCTCTGGTCCAGCTGGTGAATCTGAGAATCTTGAGGCAATGTTACAACTGCCTCATGTACACAGACAACCCTTTCCTCCTCCCAACAAATTCCAACACATGTGAGAGATGCAACCATATAGCCAAACTGGAGGCTAAGCTCTCTCAACTCAGTACTGACGGAACCAGTCAGGAGGAGAAGGAAACCACACTCACTACAATTCCAGTCTCACATAGACCTACCATGACAACAAACCAAACAAATAAACACACAAAAACATACTCGGAGGCTCAAAATAAAAATCTGCCTAAGCAGCAGAGACCTCCAAAGCAGACACCCAAGCAACCGCTACCCCAAAACAAAACACGTGCAACACATAGCTCACAAAGCCAGTGTGCCAAACAGTCACAGCCCTTAAGGCTAAACAACACACCTGATACACTTGTAATAGGTGACTCTATCGTCAGGCACACTGACGTCCGCTCACCAGGCTGAACAAGGAGAAGGTCACGGTGAGCTGCCTGTCGGGCGCTAGGATCCGCCACATAACACAAGCACTCAGGTCACTCCAAGGCAAGTACAAATATGACTCAGTCATTGTCCATGCTGGTGTGAATGACCTGAGACGTACCTCCCTGGACTACATGAAAAGAGACATAGAGGAGCTCTCTGAGCATGTAGCTCAGGCCGGTATGACCCTGACCTTGAGTAGCATCTTACCCTCACCAAGAATGATGCCACAATATGAAGACAAGATAATCAATTTCAACAATTGGCTTAAGTGTTGGTGTCATTCAAAGGGGATCCAATGCCTGTCAGCCTGGGATGACATGCTCGACAAGCCACGATGCTTCGCTAGGGACGGCTTGCACCTGTCACCCTGGGCTTCCAGATATTGGCAAAGGCTCTTGCTACCCCCATAGTGCCTTTTTTAGGCAAGGCTCAAAAGACAAACCCACCTCCATAGGTATCACAAGAGATAAGAAACTAAGAGTAATGCTACTCAATGCCAGAAGTCTAAACCTCAAGATGCATGCACTCGAAACTCTCCTTAGCATGGAGAACATCGATATCTGTGCAGTAACAGAAACCTGGTTCAAGGCTCCTGAGAGCACCCCAGCACTACCAGGTTATACCTCATACCATGCTTTTCGGCCCCAAAACGTGGACCGAACCACAAAAGGAGGGGGAGTATCAATATTCGTCAAAGATACCCACACCTCCAGGTTGGTGGCACAGCACGAAGCATCAGAGACTATCCATGTGCAACTAATTGTGGGTAAAACTGCCTTCCAGTTTATAGCTTGCTACAGACCACCCTCCCAAACACAGGAACCCCACTTGGCCTTCCTGAGAATACTGGAAAATATGAAGGTCTCTCCAAACACCATTATATTGGGCGACTTCAACTACCCAAACATAGACTGGGAGCATTACTCTAGCTCCAACACCCTAGCCCAAAGGTTCCTAGAATTTATAAACTCAAATGCTATGGAACAACTTGTTACCACTCCCACAAGAGGGGAAAACATACTGGACCTGATCATCACCAACATGGGGACACTATGCTCCAGACCAGAAGTGTATCCCTCACTGGTAAGATCAGACCATAAACTAATCTCACTGGATATTCACATCCCGACCCCACCCCCTGCCCAGAAAACCACAGTGAAAAACTTCTCTAAAGCAAATTTCACACGCCTCAAAACCGAGGCGAAATCCTTCAAAGCCCCCGGGCCTGTGGAAAATACGGCACAGACTGCGGAATCCTTTATAAATGCATTCTATGAACACCTTCACGAATGCATGGATCATGCAATCCCAAATAAAACCAAGACCCAATCCTCCAAAGGCAGACGTCCTGTCTGGTGAACCCCAGCCATAAACAAACTATACAATAGAAGGAGGAAACTACTACATGATAGAGCAAAATCCCAAAAAGGAAAGGCATCTCTGATCAGTATTAGCAAAAAACTACGGGCACTCATAAAATCGTCTAAGGCCAGCTTTGAGAGAAAAATTGCACAGGACACTAAGGATAATCACAAGGCTTTCTTTAGTTATGTTATGAACCTGGGTAGGAATTCCCAGATATGCTCAGAATTAGTCCAAAATGACAAAAAATACACCGAGCCCACAGATATTGCCAACATCCTAGCTGACAGGTTCAGTACAAACTTCTCCCCCCTCTCCCCACCAAAAGGGCAAATATCTATCCCAACAGAGTGCTGCCCCCCTGACATCTCAGATGCTCAGGTAAGAGCCGCCCTCTCCAAAGCAAAAAACACAGCATCAATGGGATCAGATGGTGTCCCGGGTTGTGTCCTACATGAACTCCAAGAAGAGCAAAACCCAAACATAAAACTACTGTTCAATCTTAGCCTTACTACAGGATATGTACCCAAAGAGTGGCATACAGCAACAGTGGTCCCTCTCTACAAAGGTGGTGTCTCAACGGATCCTGGAAACTATCGCTCCATAAGCCTGACTAGCTTGGTCTGCAAAGATATGGAAAGGATCATTATGGACCTCATAAATAAAGATATTGGGGACCTACAGTCACTGGATCCTACCCAGTTTGGCTTTGTTAAGGGCAGATCCTGCCTCTTAAACCTGGTCGATTTCTTTGAAACAGTCACCAAGGCCATTGATGAGGGGAAGGTGGTCCACACAGCCTACCTGGACCTCGCAAACGCCTTCGATACAATACCCCACTCGGGCATTATAGATAAGCTCACCAGCTTAAATATAAACCCCTATGTCACTAGATGGGTTGCAAACTGGCTCAAGGACAGAACCCACATGGTTAGAATTGCTGGAGCGATGTCAGACTCCAAACCAGTTACAAGTGGTGTCCCACAAGGCTCAGTCCTGGGACCTCTCTTGTTCGGTATATATTTCTCGGTACAGGCCAACACGGAAGGACTGTGGCTGACCAAGTTCGCAGATGACTGCAAACTGGGCACCATAATCAACTTTCCAGCCGACACAAGCATCCTCCAAAAGGGCCTCATAGAAACAGACAAATGGTGCCAGGGCCATGGCCTCAAGCTAAACGCCAAAAAGTGTATAGTCATCCCCTTTGGCAAAAACAAAGTGCCCACAAATTACTACATAGGTGGTAATCCATTAAGTACAGAAGAAGTCATTAGGGACCTGGGGACCCAAGTTGATAGCAATCTCTCATTTGACAACCACGTGGCCAAAGTGGTTAGAAAAACATTTTATATAGCCCACCTAATCATGAAGGGATTCACATCCAGATCAGGGGAGGTCATCGTGCCTCTTTACTCATCCCTCATCAGGCCCATAATTGAGTACAATGCCCCTTTTGGGATGTACCTTACCAGACACCTGCAGCAACTGGAAAGACCCCAAAAGTACCTCACCAACAGGATCAAAGGGCTCAAACAGATGCCATATGCTGCCCGGTTAAATAAACTCCAGTTCTACTCAGTGGCATACTGCCTGCTCAGAGGCGATCTGTGCCTGACGTATAAAGCCATGTCCAACCCGGAATTAATGGACATGCTGCACCTCAGAAAATCCAAATCCCATCGAGCTACGTGCTCGAGAGACTTGAACCTCAGCACTGAAATAAATAGGACATGCTGGAGGGACAGATTCATAACCCAGAGGCTCCCTTCACTCTGGAATAAAATCCCAGTCCAGGTTAGGCAGAGTCCCACATTGACTCTCTTCAAGAGGAATCTTGATGAGTGGATGGGAGATCGTAGGTTTACCCCGGCTATCACTTCTGTGTCACAGTTAGACAGAGGCACAGTAAACTAACCTCAAAAAAAGGCATAGCAAAATTAATTTAAAATGGGTGGCGAAAGCCAAACACACTCTGGCTAGGCTTATAAATGCCCTAGGGCAGATAGCCTAGTATGAACCTATGAACCTATGAACCTATGATAGTTTATGACACTTGTCTGCTACACCTCTGATTCCAGCTTTGACTTCCTCATTCAGACTTGCTTTCTCCTTAACCACACTTCCCAGACACATGAAGCTGTTAACTTCTTAAGGTATTTTTCCTTCTACCTCACTTTTTCTGCTTCTTCTGATATCCATTTGCCATCATAACTGCTGTCTTGTTATTCCCAAATTAAGGAGTCAGGGGTACAAAATGTCACCCTATCTGGAGCTGATGGTTGTTAGATAAAAGGGAAGACAAGGCAACAGGATAAAAAAGGGAAGAGAGCCTCTATCATTTCATCAGACTAGATTGGTAAGTCGACACACTCAAAAAACATTTTAAGAACCTATTTTGGACATCCATTCTGGTGAAAAATTAACATCGTGTACTTAAGCATTCCGTAATATAATTATGCCAAGCCATGCATCTATCTCCAGTTTAACAGCATCCCAGATGGAATGTAGTTGTATGCAGTCTCACACTATATGATGCAACCGGGCTTCTTTGCTCTGTTAAACTGCAGACTCACTAGACACACCAGCACAGCAATGGTTAATCCACATAAGAGTATGATTAATTTTATCCCAGAGCCTAAAACAAATAAGGTTGAGTCTTGGGGAGCAGATATCACCTAGGATACATTGCCTGAACTTTAAAAAAAGTCAGGTGATATATCAAACTCTTGCTCCCAGTAAGCATAGTTGGACTTTACTATGAGTTTATATAAACAAACTACAATATGGTATAAGATGTGTGAATATGGACTGTGGAAAGGATCTAGCAATTCTCACTTCCAAATGTAACTAATAATGCAACCAAACAGCATTACTCCCACTTAATGAGGTCTGTCTCACACCCTTGAACAATTGGCTTAGAAATAAGAAAGGGATAGCTCAGATAGAGGTGCCCAGCTTAGCTAAAGCAGATAGATCCAACCTTACACAAATGGTGTTGAGACCAACTCCATACTGCTATCCGAGTACCTAGCCTGGCTTTCACATAATATTTTCATAAAGCAGAGAATTTTTTAGCTTGGCTCACTCACAGAATAAGCATTTCAAAAACAATCATCTGTAGCTTATTGTGATACTGTTTCACCAACAAGACCCAAAATTGATTTCCAGGCATTAAACCAGATGTGATCACATCATAATTAGATAAACTGGAGCACCAGTAATAGATAAAAAATCTGAGGCAGGATATTCATCCTAATCAGTAAATGCACATGTAAAAAAGACGATCCCTGTTCTTCCACTTGGACAGATCAGGGGGTACCTTAACCCATAGCCATTCTTCATTTTTGGTTACTATAACTCCTGGTCTAGTACATAACCAGAGCCCCTAACATCTGAACCTCCATTCAGTCCATTTCAATCTTAATTCTACTGTAACATATTTAGCATGTGGATACAAAGTGGCACTGAGCTGTTGATTTTAGGATTAACTGCTTGTCTAACTAGACACTGTCAGAATACACAACTAACTGCTAACAGAACACTGTCAGAATACATAACTAACAAGTAATATCATGCTGTCAGCATACACAAGCGTATTAACCACATCCCGGCATAACTCAATACTGACAATATGATCCTGAAAAGAGGGCAACACTGTCTTATACCATTTAAAATATGCATGAAAATCATGGCTTGGCCAATGCAGTTGTGAAAGTGCAGCAGTTGTTGCTGTTTTCTACTATTATAAAAAACAACAGGAATGTATTACATATTTGATCTAATTAGCTATATCAGTGAAGGGAATTGTTTAAAGATCAAATTTTAACTGTCAAAAGTTAAAATTCAAAAATCTTCCTTTCAGAAGATACCTCAACAGTACACTAAAAGACATAAGTTTCCAAAACAAATGGGCAACAGATCTCCTCTGTAGAAAAGGATTTTCATCTGACTTACCAAAAAGAGTAGTCATCTTTGTTAAATCAATATTTACATATCTTATTTAAATAACATTACAAAGATTCATATTTATAACAATCTACATACATTTTACAAGAATGTTGTGTTTAATCCCCACCATTTAATACACAACCAAAAGTTCACTTCTTGCAAAATCTGTCTTATCTCCAATTCCTTGTTGTATAATGCCTCCCCACATTTCACTTACAAACTAAGCACAACAAAAAACTTTTTGTCTGTTTTTTCTTTACATTTTAAATTACTTTCACCATAGCAATTGTACATCATAGTATCTCTTTTATGTTACATCATTCTATAACCTGCTACTTTTTTCCAGAATTTCTTGACTCTTTTAAAGTCTGTGAAAATGTCATCACCTGTCTTTTTTCTTCTTATTATTTGCATACATCATATTGTTTGATCTTCAATAACCCTTTCACTTATAGCCTGCATAACATTAATCTACATAAGAAATCCTTACACTCAGTAACATACTGAGATTGTTTTCCTTTGTCTCTTCTCAGTAATCTTAATATTATTTTCTTTAAATGCATCCCAGTTAATCATTTAAATAAACAGTTTCCATTATGTTTTATGCCATGTCTTCCTTGACAGAAAGTTATCCCAGTCTATTTGCCATTCATTCATCTTACCATAAGATTTCATGCCTTATTTGCTTTTTATCTTTATCCCCTTTTTTACATAAGTAAGAGTAATACCAAATATGCACAATACCAAAAATGAGTTTAAGGGATGTCAAAAACAACAGGATTGTTTAACCACAATACCCTCTTTCTTATTTATTATATAAAAAAGTTCTAATACATTTCTTTCCAACCTCTTTGGTAAAATGAACACCTCTGCAATATAATTTAATTTTCTTGAAATAGAATGCAATAAATATACTCCCCCGGATTTACTAATCTTCCGTGCAGGACTAGCTTAGAACTGCACAGAAGCGGCCGTTTAAGAGCAGAACGGCAGCACGCCATGCATATTAATGAAGACACTCTGCCTGAGCTCCTAATCTTACAAGGAGCATGTAAGAGTGCAGGGGGCATGTCTGAGAGCAGAGCCCTCAGAATATACATGCCCCTGCAATGAACAACAGCAGAAAGGCCAAAGGAATGATTGAGACCGCTCATAGGTGTCCACATACCACCGGCAACATTCCACCACAATACAGCAGCAATAGTAAATACAAATCAAATAAACAAAACTTTTTTTTTTTTTTAGTATGAATCTGATTAAAGCTAACCACAGGTATGCAGGTGTGCCCATCGCTTAGCTACGGTTAATGCAGCTTAAATGGCTGAAGAGGATAACAAGGAAGATATATGCAAATGACGCAGTGTAGCAATAGTGTAGTGGGCAGAGCATTCACCTTACGTGCAGGCATTCCCGGTTCAAGTCCCACAGCAGCACATTCTATCTTCCATGGCAAATCGTGTTATGACCAATATTTTAGTTGCATAACCTACTAAATAACATATATTTGTGAACTGGAGTACCGCATCAAATGGACATGTGAGGTGTCAGTGTCATAATGTTGCAAAGTCCACAGATAAGCACATGTGCCCCATTCAGTATATGTACACAGGAATCATGGATACAAATGGAAGGTAAAATGGGTAATGAATGACAACTCCATACAGCTTCCAAATCCCCCACCTTCCCAAGAGACATTGCGGTCTAAATCAGTGCAATTGTAAGTGGGAGTAAGCACTAGTAAGCAAGTGTAAGCACCAATAAGCAGTAGTAAGCATATTTAAGCACTATTAAGTGAGTTTAAGCCCGTTTGCATGGGGATAAGCAATGCGCACACAGGGTAAGCAATTTTGAAGCTAACTCTCTGTAAGCATATTTAACCGGAGGTTAGCATTGCTTACCCTAGCGCAAACCTGCTTACAACTGCTCAAAAGTGCCTTAATCACTCTGTATCCAATGGCCCTTGTTCTGCCCAGCAACAAAATAAACAGCCTTGTAGGTCCTGAACCCAGGACCCTATATACTATAGTCACAGTAGTTAACCAACAAGCCATCACAGCAGTACAGAAGAATGAGGTATCACCAAAAAAGTCCTCACTATAGTAAAATTAAAGTGAACTTGTGAAAGGAATCAGTTTAATAGTCATATGTTCTATAACTCACTACATAACATAAATATGTAAACTGGAGTACAGCAGTAAGCCCAGATGTGAGGTGTAATTGCAACAGAGTGTTGAAGTCCCCAATAAAACACAAGGATCCCATACTGTGTACATACACATGAATCATGGCTACCAGGCATATATATAAGATGTAATGAATAAGAAATGAATGCTAAAAAGAAAATATAATGCAAAGTCTAATGTAAGCAACACTAAACATTGCACAGGCCAGCTTAGGAGGTGTAAGCAATGTGTAGGCTAGCTGACTCAATGTGCCCAGTGTTATACCCCTTTAAACAATGACAACCTTAGGTAAGCAGGTTTGCCCATAGTCTAGCCTTTTTAAAACAGGCCAATCATGGAAAAATGCGGGAAATCACCCCTACTTAAACACAACAGGGGGAATACATCTCATAACTGGTTGTAGCTTCCCCTTGCAGGTACAATGGCAGAAAGGGGAGACGGTGTGCACTTCCAGGCACAGCACTGGTGCATCCAGGAGTCCAGAGTCATGGCAGGACTCCTTGTCAAAGACCATGAGCAGAGACTGCCGCAGGACCAGTACCAGGGTTCCCAATATAAGGGAGAAGCCTGGGACCATCTCGTCCTTGACCTCACCAGTGCCATTGGCATACCCCAAACTGGTGAGCAGGTCAGGCATCACTATGCTGACCTGAAGAGGCATAAGGAAGACCTCTTGGAGCAGTGGATCCAAGAAGCTAGAATAGCAGGGGCTGTCACAGCTGTGTGTAAGTATCACTCCACTATGTGTGTAATAATTGCCAGCTCATGTATATCATGGATAGGTATGGCTAAATATTCCTCTTATGTCCTCCACAGCTGCAAGTGAGAGGGCCGCAAACCAGGAGGCCCATGGAAGTCACCTGGAGAGGTTGTGATGTGAGGCAGGTCAGTAATACTCTTGCATGTACTGTCATAGGAAATAAATCTAAAAGTATTAGTAAATTCATTGCCTGTATAAAAACTGTATTGTTTAAGGCAAGTACTGCATACACCAGAGAATATGGCAGGAAGAGTCTCGTATAGTTTGTATGTAAATAAAAGTGTAATAGCCTAACAGTAAAGGTCTAACTGCTGGACTGCATGTGTATACTCTGGTATCATATGGTAATGTAGATTTGCAATCATGTAATAGTACTGTTGTATTAAGCACTGTTACCCACACTGTGCACCATAAATTGAATGTGTAGGAATGCCTGTGTATAACTGGTGTAATCCCCAGAGGCCATTTAGTACAACTGAGAGACACATAGACAGAAAACAGTGAAAAGGCAGACAACAAAATCCAAATAGCATATGCAACTGAGATGTGAACTGGTGTATTTTAGCACACACAGCCATGGTTTGAATCCTGGCAGTGGTAGTAGTTTGCATACAGAATCATACCCCAGAACTGTACAGATATGTCCAGAATGTCCAGTAAAGTGGCCCATATCTGCTGCCTGTCAACCTATCCCCTTGGAAAATCAGTGGGATGATCCCAGACGTATAGGCAGCAAACAAGAAATACAACTGATTGCACACATCCATGAGAACAAAGCTGGCACACTAGCAACTCCCCAAAACCTTATAAGAGTAAGAAGCCATGTGTGTCCCATTTACACCCCTTGTTGTCAAGCTGTGGCCAGAGTGTGTTCAGTAACAGAGTGAGATGTATGTGCATAATAGTAATGTGGAATCTGGTACTGTGTGTGGCAACATTCAGCTAGTGCTAACAAACATTTCTTCCACAGGTCTGTCAGATACCAACACTGTGCCCAGAAATACAAGAATGATACCCTGTACTGGTACTGTTTAGTTTGGTATTGTATGGCATTGTGACTGATGCAGTTGCTCAGAATAATAAGGTATTACTCATCACTGTCACCCACACTGTCCTACAAAATATAACCGTCTAGGAAATCCTGTATAAGAGTGTTGTAATGCAAAGTCAGAATGCAAAACCACCAGAGAATTATAAGACAGAAAGCAGATAGGAGATATACAGCAATATCTATACAGCACACACAACTCTGTTGGACAGTGTTTAAGTTGTAGTAGACACAGCCATGGTCTGAATCCTGGGAGTGGAAGTAGGAAACATAAAGAATCATACCCCACAACTGTACAGGTAAGACCAGAATGTCCAGTATATGGGCCCATATCTGATGCCTGTTACCCTGTCCCCCTGGGAAGTCAGTGGGGTGATCCCAGATGTTTAGGCAGCAAACAGAGAATACAACTGATTGTCACATATCTATCAGAACAAACCTGTCACTCTAGCAACTCCTGAAACTGTTATGAGAGTAATAAGTCAAGTATGTCCTATCTACACCCCCATGTTGTCAAGCTGTGACCAGAGTGTGTACACTAACAGAGTGAGATGTATGTGCATAATACTAATGTGTAATCTGGTACTTTGTGTGGCAACATTCAGGTAGTGCTAACAAACATTGCTCCCACAGGTACATCAGATATGAACACTGTGCTGAGCAATAAAAAGCTTGATACCCTGTACTGATACTATTTACTCTGGTATTGTATGGAACTGTGACTGTTGCAGTTGCTCTGAATAATAAGGTATCACTGATCACTGCCACCCACACTGTGCTACATAATATAACTGTGTAGGAAAGCCTGTATAAGAGTGTGGTAAGTCACTAAAGGTTGAAGAGGGCAATAGTCTAGATATGTTCTGGTTCAGCTGCATGTGGTCAAGACATGGTTAGAGTCTGTGCAGAAAGAAATGGACAGCTATGTGCACAACATCAACCTAGAATCTGGGAATATGTGTAGAAACAGTTAGTGTTAACAAACATTTCTTCCACAGGTATACCAGGTAAGAGGTGTATACTGCAGGCAAAACCAGGTCATGTATAACAATAATGACAGCCATATCACTGTCCAAACTAAGGCTATAGGGTACTGTAGTAATACTTGCAAGGTACAAATAACAGTACTGACTAGGAAAGTAATGTGGACTACAGGAAAATGCTAGTTGTTAATTGACATCCCCCCCCCCCACCATATCTCCAACAATAAACTACATACCCACCTCAACCGGTATGTAATGACTTCACTGTTCTGTTGGGACATATGTCCTATTGGTTGATAATTATTTAGCTCTGTTACCATGCATGTGCTATATTGAAATACTCCAACATTGGTTGCATGGTGCCATCAATGTACCTGCATGCTGTTGTTATTACCACTGTGGTCCCATATATGCATGTGTTCCATTTGCTATGCAACTGTTCTGTATCTGGGTTGATGGGAATATCTATGCATGCTGTTATACCTAACCCTGGAATGTGTTGACTGTTACTAACCCACATATGTTGATACACCATAAACACCATAGCATGTATGGGAATGCAGGACCCAGCGGACCCACCTGTCCCACCTCAGCTGGCCATGGCACCGGGCATCAGCACATCTGGGGCCCAACCCAGGACCTCCCCATCCGTTGGTCCTGCACCACCTTTGGGTGAAACCACCTCAGGAGATGGGGCTCACCCCCCCCCGGGAGTGGGCACGGACAGGAACCTGTCACCCATAGCCAGGTCCAGGTCATGGTGTGTAGAGAGCTCCATCAGCAGTTTGGAGATCTTCTACACCAGTTCGATGGCCGTGTGTCAGGACTAGATGGTCAGTCTTACTCTCCAACTCAGCTCCCAGCATAGCCACCTTCAGGGCTGTGAAGGTGCAGTAGTGACTGCCCATGAGTGGGGATCTCAGTCCCACTGTTTCCACTAGGGGGCTCATGGCCTTCCAATTTCCCAACACCCCTCCCCATCAAGGTGTCCACCCCCCACATGTGTTATATACCGCCCCTGTATGCATCTTGTTTGTCTTGTCTGTTAACCTACACAACCTACCTCCCCAAATATACCTACTACCCCTCCCCAACATCCCACTCTCAACTGAAAAAAAAGGCAATCTGTTCCCAAATAAAAAATCTTGCCCCTTACATAGCTGTCCATTTCACATGTGTCCACTGGACACATGTAATCTGGCCTAATTGGCATCACAATGAATTATTGTTGTCCTCACCCCTGTCCCAAGGGTTCAAGAGTCCAAATCTACCTCCAAATACAGTGTATATGCACAGCTGTTGCTGCAGAAGAAATGGGCAGCTATGGACCTTCCCTACACCCTTCCTGCATATCCCTAGCTATTTTCCCTACTGTCTTTCCCTCTTTGTGCTCCTTTCTTCACCACTTTCCCATCAACCCATTTTTCTTTTCTTTTAAAGGAATTAGCATGGGGTAAGTGGGAGTAAGCACCTTTAAGCAGCAGTAAGAGGGATTAAGCCTGTTTGCATGGGTGTAAGCAATGCCTACACAGGTTAAGCAATTCAGGAGCTAACTGAGTATAAGAAACAGTAACCATAACTTAACAGTGCTTACCATCACACAAACCCGCTCAAACCCGCTTATAACTGCTCAAAAGTGCCTTAATCACACTGTATCCAACGGCCCTTGTTCTGCCTAGCAACAAAACAAACAGCCTCTGCTAGGATCAAACCAAGGAACCTGCACACTATAGCCAAAGTGATTTACCACTAAGCCATCTCAGATATGCATATTGGTGATGTGTTCACAAACATATCATCCAGACCAGTCATTCAACAGTACAGAGAATGTATTCCAACATGTAGATGTATGTGTGTGAGTAAATATAATGTCTAAACAGGTACAACATATTGATATATATATATCTAAATATATAAATATATATGAACATATAAACATGCAAATGCCTACATCTATAGATATATATGTCCACATCTACATGTCTAAATATATACTGCAGGTTATATATATGTCAGCAGATATATATATATATATATATATATATATATATATATATACATATATATAGGTATATACGGACATACATCTGTAGATAACAATGGGGAAATAACAAAAACATATATGTCCTCATGCAATGTTAATGGGGTTGAGAGGCCCCACACAATATACATCTGGTACGAATAGGTATACCTCCTAGCCAAGTACAACCCCCCTGTAATTCAGTACCAAGTGTTGCAGATCCCATAACACAGGTATATATATTTATGGCCATCCCTAGGATACATATACACAGACACATATATGCAGATACAGGTATATATATATATATATATATATATATATATATATATATATATATATATATATGTGTGTGTGTGTAACTACACATACACACAAAGAGATATGTACAGTAAGATACATATGTAGTGTGTGCACACAATATGAAGCAGCCAGTATTCCTACAGTCACCATCTTACCAACTGGAGACTGTATGAGCCACCCATACGAATGACATTCATAGCCTGCAACATATACCCACAGAGATATCAAAGGGTATAACACCACACACAGGTCTGGATAAATGAATGTGAAAGCTTTGGGTACTATGGCAGTTGGATATGCCATGTCATATAGCTGTTTAGACACTGACATCCATATGAACAGTGTAATGCAACTGTGAAACAGTTATACTAAGACAGTAGTCTGGAAAGGTTGACATATGTTGCTGTCCAGGCCGAGGCCTTCAAGTAGTACAATAATAATGACAGACTGGGCCACAGCATACCAGACAATCAACAGTAAGTAATGCAGATGTATAGGTCAGCGGCCTCTATCTACACTCTGTACACAATCCCTAGGGGGTACAGACCACAGTTGACACGATGGGATGTTTCTTTCACATAACAAGGCATACCTGACACCATCACAATCACACTGACAGACAGAACATCCTGTATGGCAGGAGGCAGTAGGCCTGCATTTATCCAAGGTGGATTGTATGGTAAAGTACAACCAGATACCTTAAGGCAGCTTATCCCAGATACCCACACATTGTAACAGCCTAGGTTAGTCATGGTGCACCCCCCACACTCATTAATACTGGGCCATATACCACTGTTACATACACTGGCCTCTGGAGTGCATTAGGCACACATATATTGTGTAGGTGAAGCCCACACATATATTTCCCCAACCTCCCAGGATGGGGGACACAACAGCAATAGACTGATGGCAGGAATGACAGCCTGACATACACACAGCCCACTACATAATAACCCTTGCCAACATGTCATATGTGCAAAGCCTGGTATGTAGGTGGAGGACAAAGGCTGGAACACAGGCACATATGTGTAAAACTGTTGTCATACAGTAAGCAAGATATGTATATGTGTATATATCTATATGGATATATGTATACTTATATATACATATATGTTCACCATATGTCCTGCACATGGCGTGGAGCCCTACCTCAGCCCCAATAGTCCCAACCTTTCAGTGCAAGGGGTTGTCACGTATGTAGTGCAGGTATATTTGTAGACTATTGCTACTGTAATAGGGATTGTCTTCACAGAAATGGTGTGTGTGGGAGGCCACATCTGCTGTTAACATGTGCGCCATTGGCTACTTGCAGACATCCTAAGGTCATCATAGTACAGTACCACTGCTAGCACAGTACGAACCCTGTGGACTACAGCTGTGATATGGCCAATATATTTGGACAGTATGACACACTCTGGTCAGTCCATGGGTATACACAGAACCCCTTCATGCAAGACATGTGGACTAGGACTGTCAATGTGGATGTTAACAGCCATGTAGATGGGTATAACATGTACATACTGGTTTACATTTGCTCCTATAGGTTATGCATTCATATACCCTGTCTGTCCTGACACATAATAACCACTGGTACAGAGGTGCCATGGCCACATACTATCCACTAGTTAGTGGCATACATCTGAACAGCATCCCACTGCTTTGTCTGACATACATGACTGTTATGGTGACCCAGCAGCAATATATCTGGCAAGTATCTGGACATGACATCTCACTGGATAAGTACAGTAAGCTGCTAGGCATGTAACAAAACACAGTGCAGGCTACAAGCAGACTGACTCAACACTGGGCTAAATCTCCTATGGGGGAATACACATGTACCTGCATTGATAGCAGGCTCTATAGGCACATCACAGAGTAACAGACACCTGTTTGAAAGTGCATAACCACAACCAATGTGAACACAGCCACATATGGTAAGCTAGCATACTATTACAGTATATGGACTATCTGATGTACACCATCCTCATATAAGCCACTCACACAACAACCCTACATATATTGGGCCGCTACACAGTGTGGCCCAATGGCTGTCTGTGGTTTGGGACATGTTTGTGTTCGCCCCTGCAAACATGTAAGCTGATAGGATGACATACAGTGGAGCAGCATGTAACATCAGATAGAACAGGACCAAGAACAATGACATCTACCACAGTCTCTACACAGGCCAAGGTACATATGCATTATACACACACTGTCGACAATTACCAGACTTACACATACCTCAGTACTGTACACACAACCACAGAATGCACAGGCTATGTCCACAAATATAATCCCTACTATACATAACATGTGTAGCAGTCCATCTCACTGGCTTTTTATCAGATATGCTGTCAATGAATATGGTGTACAGAACATATGCACCCCCTACTGCATGACATATGTACAAAGGTTGACAGAGTTGTGGCTGGAGGCACAAACACAGAGCCAATATTGACATGTCACTGTGATAACCTCATACATTTCCTGTTGTAACAGGGTTTGATGCAACATATGTCCTATGAGGGTTATGACATCAGTAACTCTCCCGGCTGTCACCACCTACTGACTGCAATCCTCAAACTACCTTCTGCAGTTGAGATAGGTGCTCTGTGGGTAACACAAGGAACAAGGAACAAGTTTCCTTCACTGACCCTCTTCAAGAGAAATCTTGACGAGCAGATGGGAGATAGTAAGTTTACCCCTGGGATCTCTTCTGTGTCCCTGCTTGACAGAGGTACAGTAAACTAACCTTAAAAGGGCTGCCTTCTGTGACCTAATATACACAGGCACAGTCAACTAATCTAAAAGGGTGGCAAAAGCCAAACACACTCTGGCTAGGCTTATAAATGCCCTAGGGCAGATAGCCTAGTGTCAACCTATGAACCTATAACCTATGAACACAAGGCACCACACACTGCCCAGACTGCAGATGACCCTACAGATGGGGATTCCTCATAAACATAGCACTGACATGACAATTATTAAAACATGTAGGAAAGTCATATCCACACACACCCTGTTAAACCAATATTACCCCAACTGCAGTATAGCAGCACTTACAGTCTGTAGTCAAGACAGGCACACCCCCCTCCTGTGTGTTGACCTGTTTCCACAGCGTATGTTGTCAGAGGTAAGTCCCCAATTCATCTGTGATGCTGTTTGCCAAACAACAGATCTAGTTCCTGCTCACAGTGAATGAAAAGACCCAACACCAACATGATGTTCCTAGATATTGGAGTGTGTTTCC